>NW_027043526.1:0-81676 GCF_036013475.1 Columba livia | reverse complement strand
TCTTATTTCTTCTTTCTATCTTCATTCTTCTTTCTTTCTTTCTTGTTTCTTTCTTCTTTCTTTCTTCTTTCTTTCTTCTTTCTTTCTTCTTTCTTTCTTTCTTATTTCTTCTTTCTTTCTTCTTTCTCTTTCTTTCTTTCTTCTTTCTTTTTCCTTTCTTTCTTCTTTCTTTCTTCTTTATTTCTTACCTCTTTCTTATTTCTTTCTTAATTCTTACTTCTTTCTTACTACTTTCTTATTTCTTTCTTTCTCCTTTCTTTCTTCTTCCTTTCTTCTTTCTTTCTTCTTTCTTTCTTCTTTCTTTCTTTCTCTTTTCTTTCTTCTTTCTTTCTTCTTTCTTTCTTCTTTCTTATTCTTCCTTTCTTCTTTCTTTCTTCTTCCTTTCTTATTTCTTTCTTCTTTTTTTCTTTCTTCTTTCTTTCTTCTTTCTTCTTTCTTTCTTCTTTATTTCTTACTACTTTCTTACTTCTTTCTTACTTGTTTCTTACTTCTTTGTTATTTCTTTATTACTTCTTTCTTTCTTCTTTCTTCTTTATTTCTTTCTTTATTCTTTCTTTCTTCTTTCTTCTTTCATTCTTCTTTCTTTCTTTCTTCTTCCTTTCTTGCTTCTATTTTCTTTCTTTCTCCTTGCTTTCTTCTTTCTTTATTCTTTCTCTCTTTCTTTCTTTCTTTCTTTCTTCTTTCTTTCTTCTTTCTTACTTCTTTGTTACTTCTTTCTTTCTTCTTTCTTTCTTCAACTTTCTTCTTTCTTTCTTTCTTACTTCATTTTTATTTCTTTCTTCTTTCTTCTTTCTTTCTTTCTTCTTTCTTTCTTCTTTCATTCCTTCTTCTTCCTTTCTTCTTTCTTTCTTACTTCTTTCTTCTTTCTTTCTCCTTGCTTTCTTCTTTCTTTCTCCTTTCTTCTTTCTTTCTTTCTTCTTTCTTTCTTCTTTCTTTCTTCTTTCTTTCTTTCTTCTTTCTTTTTTTCTTTCTTCATTCTTTCTTTCTTCTTTCTTTCTTCTTTCTTTCTTCGTTCTTTCTTCTTTCTTTCTTCTTTCTTTCTTTCTCCTTTCTTTCTTCTTTCTTTCTTACTTATTTCTTCTTTCTAGCTTCTTTCTTCTTTCTTTCTTCTTTCTTTATTCTTTCTTTCTTATTTCTTCTTTCTTTCTTCTTTTTCTTTCTTTCTTTCTTCTTTCTTTCTCCTTTCTTTCTTCTTTCTTTCTTCTTTCTTTCTTACCTTTTTCTTACTTCTTTCTTACTTCTTTCTTACTTCTTTCTTACTTCTTTCTCATTTCTTTCCTTCTTCTTTCTTTCTTCTTGCTTTCTTCTTCCTTTCTTCTTCCTTTCTTCTTTCTTTCTTCTTTCTTTCTTTCTGTTTTCTTTCTTTCTTCTTTCTTTCTTCTTTCTTTCTTCTTTCTTTCTTCTTTCTTTCTTCTTTCTTTCTTACTTCTTTCTTTCTTCTTTCTTCTTTCTGTTCTGCTTTCTTTCTTCTTTCTTCTTTCTTCTTTCTTCTTTCTTATTTCTTATTTCTTACTTCTTTCCTACTTATTTCTTCTTTCTTTCTTTCTTTATTTCTTCTTTCTATCTTCATTCTTCTTTCTTTCTTTCTTCTTTCTTTCTTCTTTCTTTCTTTCTTATTTCTTCTTTCTTTCTTCTTTCTCTTTCTTTCTTTCTTCTTTCTTTCTCCTTTCTTTCTTCTTTCTTTCTTCTTTATTTCTTACCTCTTTCTTATTTCTTTCTTAATTCTTACTTCTTTCTTACTACTTTCTTATTTCTTTCTTTCTCCTTTCTTTCTTCTTTCTTTCTTCTTTCTTTCTTCTTCCTTTCTTCTTCCTTTCTTCTTCCTTTCTTCTTTCTTTCTTCTTTCTTTCTTCTTTCTTTCTTTCTCTTTTCTTTCTTCTTTCTTTCTTCTTTCTTTCTTCTTTCTTTATTCTTCCTTTCTTCTTTCTTTCTTCTTCCTTTCTTATTTCTTTCTTCTTTTTTTCTTTCTTCTTCCTTTCTTCTTTCTTCTTTCTTTCTTCTTTCTTTCTTACTACTTTCTTACTACTTTCTTACTTCTTTCTTACTTGTTTCTTACTTCTTTGTTATTTATTTATTACTTCTTTCTTCCTACTTTCTTTTTTCTTTCTTTCTTCTTTCTTTCTTCTTTCTTTCTTCTTTATTTCTTTCTTTATTCTTTCTTTCTTCTTTCTTCTTTCTTTCTTCTTTCTTCTTTCTTTCTTCTTTCTTACTTCTTTCTTTCTTAATTCTTACTTCTTTCTTTATTACTTCTTTCTTTCTTCTTTCTTTTTTCTTTCTTTCTTCTTTCTCTCTTCTTTCTTTCTTTCTCCTTTCTTTCTTCTTTCTTTCGTCTTTCTTTCTTCTTTCTTTCTTCTTTCTCTCTTCTTTCTTTCTTTCTTCTTTCTTTCTTTCTTTTTTCTTTCTCCTTTCTTTCTTCTTTCTTTCTTCTTTCTTTCTTGCTTCTTTCTTACTTCTTTCTTCTTTAATTCTTCTTTCTTTCATCTTTCTTTCTTTCTTCTTAATTTCATTCTTTCATTCTTCTTTCTTTCTTCTTTCTTTCTTCTTTCTTTCTTTCTTCTTAATTTCTTTCTTTCATTCTTCTTTCTTCCTTCTTTCTTTCTTCTTAATTTCTTCCTTCTTTCTTTCTTCTTTCTTTCTTTCTTTCTTTCTTCATTCTTTCTTCTTTCTTTCTTCTTTCTTTCTTCTTTCTTTCTTTCTTTCTTCTTCCTTTCTTTCTTCCTTCTTTTTTCTTCTTTCTTTCTTCTTTCTTTCTTCTTTCTTTCTTTCTTCTTAATTTCTTTCTTTCATTCTTCTTTCTTCCTTCTTTCTTTCTTCTTAATTTCTTCCTTCTTTCTTTCTTCTTTCTTCCTTTCTTACTTCTTTCTTTATTCATTCTTTCTTCTTTCTTTCTTCTTTCTTCTTTCTTTCTTTCTTTCTTCTTCCTTTCTTTCTTCTTCTTTTTTCTTCATTCTTTCTTCTTTCTTTCTTACTACTTTCATACTTCTTTCTTACTTGTTTCTTACTTCTTTGTTACTTCTTTCTTACTTCTTTCTTTCTTCTTTCTTTTTTCTTTCTTTCTTCTTTCTTACTTCTTTCTTTGTTCTTTATTTCGTTCTTTCTTTTTTCTTTCTTATTTCTTCTTTTTTTCTTCTTTCTTTCTTCTTTCTTTCTTTCTTCTTTCTTCTTTTTTTCTTCTTTCTGTCTTCTTTCTTTCTTACTTTTTTCTTATTTCTTTCTTCTTTCTTCTTTCTTCTTTCTTCTTTCTTCTTTCTTCTTTCTTCTTTCTTCTTTCTTCTTTCTTCTTTCTTCTTTCTTCTTTCTTCTTTCTTCTTTCTTCTTTCTTTCTTCTGTCTTTTTTTTTCTTTGTTCTTTCTTTCTTCTTTCTTTCTTTCTTCTTTCTTTCATTCTTCTTTCTTACTTCTTTCTTTCTTCTTTCTTTCTTCTTTCTTTCTTACTTCTTTCTTTCTTACTTCTTTCTTAAATCTTTCTTTCTTCTTTCTTTTTTCTTTCTTTATTCTTAATTTCTTCTTCCTTTCTTCTTCCTTTCTTTCTTCTTTCTTTCTTCTTTCTTTCTTAATTCTTGCTTACATCTTTCTTTCTTCTTTCGTTCTTCTTTCTTTATTCTTAATTTCTTCTTCCTTTCCTCTTCCTTTCTTTCTTCTTTCTTTCTTCTTTCTTTCTTACTTCTTTCTTACATCTTTCTTCTTTCTTTCTTACTTCTTTTTTCCTTCTTTCTTACTTCTTTCTTTACTCTTTCTTCTTTCTTTCTTCTTTCTTTCTTCTTTCTTTCTTTCTTCTTTCTTTCTTCTATCATTCTTCTTTCTTTCTTCTTTCTTTCTTAGTTCTTTATTACTTCTTTCTTTCTTCTTTCTTTTGTCTTTCTTTCTTCTTTCTCCCTTCTTTCTTTCATTCTTCTTTCTTTATTCTTCCTTTCTTCTTCCTTTCTTTCTTATTTCTTTCTTTTTTCTTTCTTACTTTTTTCTTACAACTTATTTCTTTCTTTCTTACTTCTTTCTTCTTTCTTTCTTACTTCTTTCTTTCTTCTTTTTCTTCTTTCTTACTTCTATCTTCTTTCTTTCTTCTTTCATTCTTTCTTTCTTCTTTGTTTCTTCTTTCTTTCTTCTTTCTTTCTTCTCTCTTACTTTCTTCCTTCTTTCTTCTTTCTATCTTCTTTCTCTTTTTCTTTCTTTCTTTCTTCTTTCTTTCTTCTTTCTTACTTCTTTGTTACTTCTTTCTAACTTCTTTCTTTCTTCTTTCTTTTTTCTTTCTTTTTTCTTTCTTTCTTCTTTCTTTCTTTCTTTCTTCTTCCTTTCTTTCTTCCTTCTTTCTTCCTTCTTTCTTTCTTCTTTCTTTCTTCTCTCTTTCGTATTTCTTCTTTCATTCTTACTTCTATCTTACTTCTTTCTTACTTGTTTCTTACTTCTTACTTACTTCCTTATTACTTCTTTCTTTCTTCTTTCTTTTTTCTTTCTTTCTTCTTTCTTTCTTCTTCCTTTCTTTCTTCTTCCTTTCTTCTTTTTCTTTCTTATTTCTTCTTTTTTTCTTCTTTTTCTTTCTTTCTTTCTTCTTTCTTTCTCCTTTCTTTCTTCTTTCTTTCTTTCTTATTTCTTCTTTCTATGTTCATTCTTCTTTCTTTCTTTCTTCTTTCTTTTTCTTTCTTTTATCTTTCTTTCTTTCTTATTTCTTCTTTCTATCTTCATTCTTCTTTCTTTCTTCTTTCTTTCTTCTTTCATTCTCTCTTATTTCTTCTTTCTTTCTTCTTTCTCTTTCTTTCTTTCTTCTTTCTTTCTCCTTTCTTTCTTCTTTATTTCTTACCTCTTTCTTATTTCTTTCTTACTTCTTACTTCTTTCTTATTTTTTTCTTTCTCCTTTCTTTCTTCTGTCTTTCTTCTTTCTTTCTTCTTCCTTTCTTCTTTCTTTCTTCTTTCTTTGTTTCTCTTTTCTTTCTTCTTTCTTTCTTCTTTCTTTCTTCTTTCTTTATTCTTCCTTTCTTCTTTCTTTCTTCTTCCTTTCTTATTTCTTTCTTCTTTCTTTCTTCTTTTTTTCTTTCTTCTTTCTTTCTTTTTTCTTCTTTCTTTCTTCTTTCTTTCTTACTACTTTCTTACTTCTTTACTTGTTTCTTACTTCTTTGTTACATCTTTATTACTTCTTTCTTTCTTCTTTCTTTCTTCTTTCTTTCTTTCTTCTTTCTTTGTGCTTTCTTTCTTCTTTCTTTCTTACTTCTTTCTTACAACTTACTTCTTTCTTTCTTAATTCTTACTTCTTTCTTTATTACTTCTTTCTTTCTTCTTTCTTTTTTCTTTCTTTCTTCTTTCTCTCTTCTTTCTTTCTTTCTCCTTTTTTTCTTTCTTTCTTACGTCTTTCTTTCTTCTTTCTTTCTTCTTTCTCTCTTTCTTCTTTCTTTCTTCTTTCTTTCTTCTTTCTTTCTTACTTCTTTCTTATTTCTTTCTTCTTTCTTCTTTCTTCTTTCTTTCTTCTTTCTTTCTTCTTTCTTTATTCTTAATTTCTTCTTCCTTTCTTCTTCCTTTCTTTCTTCTTTCTTTCTTCTTTCTTTCTTACTTCTTGCTTACATCTTTCTTTCTTCTTTCTTTCGTCTTTCTTTATTCTTAATTTCTTCTTCCTTTCCTCTTCCTTTCTTTCTTCTTTCTTTCTTCTTTCTTTCTTACTTCTTTTTTCTTTCTTTCTTACTTCTTTCTTTCCTCTTTCTTCTTTCTTTCTTCTTTCTTTCTTCTTTCTTTCTTTCTTCTTTCTTTCTTTCTTTATTCTATCATTCTTCTTTCTTTCTTCTTTCTTTCTTAGTTCTGTATTACTTCTTTCTTTCTTCTTTCTTTTGTCTTTCTTTCTTCTTTCTCCCTTCTTTCTTTCATTCTTCTTTCTTTATTCTTCCTTTCTTCTTCCTTTCTTCTTCCTTTCTTTCTTATTTCTTTCTTTTTTCTTTCTTACTTTTTTCTTACAACTTATTTCTTTCTTTCTTTCTTTCCTCTTCTTTCTTTGTTCTTTCTTTCTACTTTCTTTCTTACTTCTTTCTTACTTCTTTTTTTCTACTTTCTTTCTTCTTTCTTCCTTCTATCTTCTTTCTTTCTTCTTTCATTCTTTCTTTCTTCTTTGTTTCTTCTTTCTTTCTTCTTTCTTTCTTCTCTCTTACTTTCTTCCTTCTTTCTTCTTTCTATCTTCTTTCTCTTTTTCTTTCTTTCTTTCTTCTTTCTTTCTTCTTTCTTACTTCTTTCTTACTTCTTTCTAACTTCTTTCTTTCTTCTTTCTTTTTTCTTTCTTTCTTCTTTCTTTATTCTTTCTTTCTTCTTTCTTCCTTTCTTTCTTCTTCCTTTCTTTCTTACTTCTTTCTTTCTTCTTTCTTCTTTCTTCTTTCTTCTTTCTTCTTTCTTCTTTCTTCTTTCTTCTTTCTTCTTTCTTCTTTCTTCTTTCTTTCTTTCTTCTTTCTTTCTTCTTTCTTACTTTTTTCTTTCTTTTTTCTTTCTTTTTTCTTTCTTTCTTCTTTCCTTCTTCTTCATTCTATCTTCTTTCTTTGTTCTTTCTTTCTTCTTTCTTTCATTCTTTCTTCTTTCTTTCTTTCTTCATTCTTTCTTCTTTATTTCTTTCTTTCTTCATTCTTTCTTTCTTCTTTCTTTCTTCTTTCTTTCTTCATTCTTCTTTCTTTTTTCTTTCTTCTTTCTTTATTTCTTCTTTCTTTCTGCTTTCTTTCTTCTTTATTTCTGTCCACTTTCTTTCTTCTTTCTTTCTTCTTTCTTTCTTACTTCTTTCTTTCTTACTTCTCTCTTATTTCTTTCTTCTTTCTTATTTCTTTCTTCTTTCTTTATTCTTTCTTCTTTCTTTCTTATATCTTTCTTTCTTCTTTCTTTCTTACTTCTTTCTTACTTCTTTCTTATTTCTTTCTTATTTCTTTCTTCTTTCTTTCTTTTTTCTTTCTTCTTTCTTTCTTCTTCCTTTCTTCTTTCATTCTTCTTTCTTTCTTCCGTCTTTCTTTCTTCTTTCATTCTTCTTTCTTTCTTCATTCTTTCTTACTTCTTTCTTACTTCTTTCTTTCTTCTTTCTTTCTTCTTTCTCTCTTCTTTCTTTCTTCTTTCTTTCTTCCTTTTTTCTTTCTCCTTTCTTTCTTCTTTCTTTCTTCTTTCTTTCTTCTTTCTTGCTTCTTTATAACTTCTTTCTTCTTTAATTCTTCTTTCTTTCATCTTTCTTTCTTTCTTCTTAATTTCTTTCTTTCATTCTTCTTTCTTCTTTCTTTCTTCTTTCTTTCTTTCTTCTTAATGTCTTTCTTTCATTCTTCTTTCTTCCTTCTTTCTTTCTTCTTAATTTCTTCCTTCTTTCTTTCTTCTTTCTTTCTTTCTTTCTTTCTTCTTTCTTTCTTCTTTCTTTCTTCTTTCTTTCTTCTTCCTTTCTTTCTTCCTTCTTTTTTCTTCTTTCTTTCTTCTTTTTTTCTTACTACTTTCTCACTTCTTTCTTACTTGTTTCTTAGTTCTTTGTTACTTCTTTATTACTTCTTTCTTTCTTCTTTCTTTTTACTTTCTTTCTTCTTTATTTCTTTCTTTCTTCTTTCTTTCTTCTTTCTTTCTTCTTTCTTATTTCTTTCTTCTTTCTTATTTCTTTCTTCTTTCTTTATTCTTCCTTTCTTCTTCCTTTCTTCTACCTTTCTTTCTTCTTTCTTTCTTCTTTCTTTCTTACTTCTTTCTTACATCTTTCTTTCTTCTTTCTTTCTTCTTTCTTTATTCTTAATTTCTTCTTCCTTTCTTCTTCCTTTCTTTCTTCTTTCTTTCTTCTTTCTTTCTTACTTCTTTCTTACATCTTTCTTTCTTCTTTCTTTCTTCTTTCTTTATTCTTAATTTCTTCTTCTTTCTTCTTCCTTTCTTTCTTCTTTCTTTCTTCTTTCTTTCTTACTTCTTTCTTACATCTTTCTTCTTTCTTTCTTACTTCTTTCTTCTTTCTTACTTACTTCTTTCTTTCCTCTTTCTTCTTTCTTTCTTCCTTCTTTCTTTCTTTCTTCTTTCATTCTTCTTTCTTTCTTCTTTCTTTCTTAGTTCTTTATAACTTCTTCCTTATTTCTTACTTTCTTCTTTCTTTCTTCTTTCTTTCTTCTTTCTTTCTTCTTCTTCTTCTCTTCCTTTCTTACTTCTATTTTCTTTCTTTCTTCTTTCTTCTTTCTTTCTTTCTATCTTCTTTCTTTTTCTTTCTTTCTTCTTTCTTTCTTCTTCTTTCTCTCTTTCTTCCTTCTTTCTTACTTCTTCCTTATTTCTTCCTTATTTCTCTCTTTCTTCTTTCTTTCTTTCTTATTTCTTTCTTCTTCCTTTCTTACTTCTATTTTCTTTCTTTCTTCTTCTTCTTTCTTTCTTTCTTCTTTCTATCTTCTTTCTTTTTCTTTCTTTCTTCGTTCTTTCTTCTTTCTTTCTTCTTTCTTCCTTCTTTCTTACTTCTTTCTTACTTCTTCCTTATTTCTCTCTTTCTTCTTTCTTTCTTATTTCTTTCTTCTTTCTTTCTTACTTATTTATTCTTTCTAGCTTCTTTCTTCTTGCTTTCTTCTTTCTTTCTTCTTTCTATCTTATTTCTTCTTTCTTTCTTCTTTTTCTTTCTTTCTTTCTTCTTTATTTCTCCTTTGTTTCTTCTTTCTTTCTTCTTTCTTTCGTCTTGCTTTCTTCTTGCTTTCTTCTTCCTTTCTTCTTCCTTTCTTCTTTCTTTCTTCTTTCTTTCTTCTTTCTTTCTTTCTTCTTTCTTTCTTCTTTCTTCCTTCTTTCTTTCTTCTTTCTTACTCCTTTCTTTATTCTTTCTTTCTTCTTTCTTTCTTCATTCTTTCTTCCTTCTTTCTTCCTTCTTTCTTCCTTCTTTCTTCTTTCTTTCTTCTTTCTTTCTTTCTTTCTTCTTCCTTTCTTCCTTCTTTCTTCCTTCTTTCTTTCTTCTTTCTTTCTTCTCTCTTTCGTCTTTTTTCTTCTTTCTTTCTTACTTCTTTCTTACTTCTTTCTTACTTGTTTCTTACTTCTTACTTACTTCCTTATTACTTCTTTCTTTCTTCTTTCTTTTTTCTTTCTTTCTTCTTTCTTTCTTCTTTCTTTCTCTCTTTCTTCATTCTTTCTTCTCTTCTTTCTTCTTCTTCTTCTTTCTTTCTGCTTTCTTTCTTCTTTCATTCTTTCTTCTTCTTCTTTCTTACTTCTTTCTTACTTCTTTCTTACTTCTTTCTTACTTATTTCTTCTTTCTAGCTTCATTCTTCTTTCTTCTTTCTTCTTTCTTTCTTCTTTCTTCTTTCTTCTTTCTTCTTTCTTCTTTCTTCTTTCTTCTTTACTTCTTTCTTACTTATTTCTTCTTTCTATCTTCATTCTTTTTCTTTCTTTTTTCTTTCTTTCTTCTTTCTTTCTTTCTTATTTCTTCTTTCTTTCTTATTTTTCTTTCTTTCTTTCTTCTTTCCTTCTACTTTCTCTCTTCTTTCTTTCTTCTTTCTTTCTTATTTCTTCTTTCTATCTTCATTCTTCTTTCTTTCTTTCTTCTTTCTTTCTTTCTTTTTTCTTTCTCCTTTCTTTCTTCTTTCTTTCTTCTTTCTTTCTTGCTTCTTTCTTACTTCTTTCTTCTTTAATTCTTCTTTCTTTCATCTTTCTTTCTTTCTTCTTAATTTCTTTCTTTCATTCTTCTTTCTTTCTTCTTTCTTCTTTCTTTCTTTCTTCTTAATTTCTTTCTTTCATTCTTCTTTCTTTCCTCTTTCTTTCTTCTTAATTTCTTCCTTCTTTCTTTCTTCTTTCTTTCTTTCTTCTTTCTTTCTTCATTCTTTCTTCTTTCTTTATTCCTTCTTTCTTCTTTCTTTCTTCTTTCTTTCTTTCTTTCTTCTTCCTTTCTTTCTTCCTTCTTTTTTCTTCTTTCTTTCTTTCTTTCTCACTACTTTCTTACTTCTTTCTTACTTGTTTCTTACTTCTTTGTTACTTCTTTCTTACTTCTTTCTTCTTTCTTTTTTCTTTCTTCTTTCTTTCTTTCTTTCTTCTTTCTTTCTTTCTTTCTTCTTTCTTCTTTCTTTCTTCTTTCTTTATTCTTAATTCTTCTTCCTTTCTTCTTCCTTTCTTTCTTCTTTCTTCTTCTTTCTTTCTTACTTCTTTCTTACATCTTTCTTCTTTCTTTCTTACTTCTTTCTTCTTTCTTACTTACTTCTTTCTTTCCTCTTTCTTCTTTCTTTTTTCCTCCTTTTTTTCTTTTTTCTTTCTTTCTTTTTCTTTCATTCTTCTTTCTTTCTTCTTTCTTTCTTCTTTCTTTATTCTTCCTTTCTTCTTCCTTTCTTCTTCCTTTCTTTCTTATTTCTTTCTTTTTTCTTTCTTACTTTTTTCTTACAACTTATTTCTTTCTATCTTCCTTCTTTCTTCTTTCTTTCTTCTTTCTTCCTTCTTTCTTCTTTCTTTCTTCTTTGATTCTTTATTTCTTCTTTGTTTCTTCTTTTTTCTTCTTTCATTCTTCTCTCTTTCTTCTTTCTTTTTCTTTCTTTCTTCTTTCTCTCTTTCTTTCTTTCTTTCTTCTTTCTTTCTTCTTTCTTACTTCTTTGTTACTTCTTTCTTTCTTCTTTCTTTCTTCAACTTTCTTCTTTCTTTCTTTCTTCTTTCTTTCTTACTTCATTTTTCTTTCTTCCTTCTTTCTTCTTTCTTTCTTTCTTCTTTCTTTCTACTTTCTTTCTTCTTTCATTCTTTCTTTCTTCTTCCTTTCTTTCTTTTTTCTTTCTCTCTTCTTTATTTCTTCTCTCTTTCATCTTTCTTTCTTCTTTCTTTCTTCTTCCTTTCTTTCTTCCTTCTTTCTTTCTTCTTTCTCTCTTCTCTCTTTCGTCTTTCTTTCTTCTTTCTTTCTTACTTCTTTCTTACTTCTTTCTTACTTGTTTCTTACTTCTTACTTACTTCCTTATTACTTCTTTCTTTCTTCTTTCTTTTTTCTTTCTTTCTTCTTTCTTTCTTCTTTCTTTCTTCTTTCTTTCTTTCTTTCTTCATTCTTTCTTCTTTCTTTCTTTCTTTCTTCATTATTTCTTTCTTCTTTCTTCTTTCTTTCTTCTTTCTTTCTGCTTTCTTTCTTCTTTCATTCTTTCTTCTTTCTTACTTATTTCTTCTTTCTATCTTCATTCTTCTTTCTTTCTTTCTTCTTTCTTCTTTCTTTCTTTCTTATTTCTTCTTTCTTTCTTCTTTTTCTTTCTTTCTTTCTTCTTTCTTTCTTTCTTCTTTCTTTCTTCTTTCTTTCTTCTTTCTTCTTTCTTTCTTCTTTCTTCTTTCTTTCTTCTTTCTTTCTTACTACTCTCTTACTTCTTTCTTACTTGTTTCTTACTTCTTTGTTACTTCTTTAATACTTCTTTCTTTATTCTTTCTTTATTCTTTCTTTCTTCTTCCTTTCTTCTTCCTTTCTTCTTCCTTTCTTCTTCCTTTCTTCTTTCTTTCTTCTTTCTTTCTTCTTTCATTCTATCTCTTTTCTTTCTTCTTTCTTTCTTCTTTCTTTATTCTTCCTTTCTTATTTCTTTCTTCTTCCTTTCTTATTTCTTTCTTCTTTCTTTCTTCTTCTTTTCTTTCTTCTTTCTTTCTTCTTTCTTTCTTCGTTCTTCTTTCTTTATTCTTTCTTTTTACTTTCTTTCTTCTTTCTTTCTTCTTTCTCTCTTTCTTTCTTCTTTCTTCTTTCATCTTTCTTTCTTCTTTCTTTCTTACTTCTTTCTTATTTCTTTCTTCTTTCTTCTTTCTTTCTTCTTTATTTGTTCTTTCTTTCTTCTTTCTTTCTTTCTTCTTTCTTTCTTCTTTCTTTCTTCTTTCTTTCTTCTTTCTTTCTTACTTCTTTCTTTCTTGTTTCTTTCTTTCTTCTTTCTTTCTTCTTCCTTTCTTCTTCCTTTCTTCTTCCTTTCTTTCTTCTTTTTTTTCTTCTTTCTTTCTTACTTCTTTCTTTCCTCTTTCTTCTTTCTTTCTTTCTTCTTTCTTTCTTCTTTCTTTTTTTCTTCTTTCTTTCTTTCTTTCTTCTATCATTCTTCTTTCGTTCTTCTTTCTTTATTAATTCTTTATTACTTCTTTCTTTCTTCTTTCTTTATTCTTAATTTCTTCTTCCTTTCCTCTTACTTTCTTTCTTCTTTCTTTCTTCTTCCTTTCTTCTTCCTTTCTTCTTCCTTTCTTTCTTCTTTTTTTTCTTCTTTCTTTCTTACTTCTTTCTTTCCTCTTTCTTCTTTCTTTCTTTCTTCTTTCTTTCTTCTTTCTTTTTTTCTTCTTTCTTTCTTTCTTTCTTCTATCATTCTTCTTTCGTTCTTCTTTCTTTATTAATTCTTTATTACTTCTTTCTTTCTTCTTTCTTTATTCTTAATTTCTTCTTCCTTTCCTCTTACTTTCTTTCTTCTTTCTTTCTTCTTTCTTTCTTACTTCTTTCTTTCCTCTTTCTTCTTTCTTTCTTTCTTCTTTCTTTCTTCTTTCTTTCTTTCTTTCTTTCTTTCTTTCTTTCTTCTTTCTTTCTTCTTTCTTTCTTCTTTCTTTCTTCTTCCTTTCTTTCTTCCTTCTTTTTTCTTCTTTCTTTCTTCTTTTTTTCTTACTACTTTCTCACTTCTTTCTTACTTGTTTCTTAGTTCTTTGTTACTTCTTTATTACTTCTTTCTTTCTTCTTTCTTTTTACTTTCTTTCTTCTTTATTTCTTTCTTTCTTCTTTCTTTCTTCTTTCTTTCTTCTTTCTTATTTCTTTCTTCTTTCTTTATTCTTCCTTTCTTCTTCCTTTCTTCTACCTTTCTTTCTTCTTTCTTTCTTCTTTCTTTCTTACTTCTTTCTTACATCTTTCTTTCTTCTTTCTTTCTTCTTTCTTTATTCTTAATTTCTTCTTCCTTTCTTCTTCCTTTCTTTCTTCTTTCTTTCTTCTTTCTTTCTTACTTCTTTCTTACATCTTTCTTCTTTCTTTCTTACTTCTTTCTTCTTTCTTACTTACTTCTTTCTTTCCTCTTTCTTCTTTCTTTCTTCCTTCTTTCTTTCTTTCTTCTTTCATTCTTCTTTCTTTCTTCTTTCTTTCTTAGTTCTTTATTACTTCTTCCTTATTTCTTACTTTCTTCTTTCTTTCTTCTTTCTTCTTTCTTTCTTCTTCTTTCTTTCTTCTTCCTTTCTTACTTCTATTTTCTTTCTTTCTTCTTTCTTCTTTCTTTCTTTCTTTCTTCTTTCTATCTTCTTTCTTTTTTCTTTCTTTCTTCTTTCTTTCTTCTTTCTTTCTCTCTTTCTTCCTTCTTTCTTACTTCTTCCTTATTTCTTCCTTATTTCTCTCTTTCTTCTTTCTTTCTTTCTTATTTCTTTCTTCTTCCTTTCTTACTTCTATTTTCTTTCTTTCTTCTTTCTTCTTTCTTTCTTTCTTCTTTCTATCTTCTTTCTTTTTTCTTTCTTTCTTCGTTCTTTCTTCTTTCTTTCTTCTTTCTTCCTTCTTTCTTACTTCTTTCTTACTTCTTCCTTATTTCTCTCTTTCTTCTTTCTTTCTTTCTTATTTCTTTCTTCTTTCTTTCTTACTTATTTCTTCTTTCTAGCTTCTTTCTTCTTGCTTTCTTCTTTCTTTCTTCTTTCTTTCTTATTTCTTCTTTCTTTCTTCTTTTTCTTTCTTTCTTTCTTCTTTATTTCTCCTTTTTTTCTTCTTTCTTTCTTCTTTCTTTCGTCTTGCTTTCTTCTTGCTTTCTTCTTCCTTCTTCTTTCTTCCCTTTCTTCTTTCTTTCTTCTTTCTTTCTTCTTTCTTTCTTTCTTCTTTCTTTCTTCTTTCTTCCTTCTTTCTTTCTTCTTTCTTACTCCTTTCTTTATTCTTTCTTTCTTCTTTCTTTCTTCATTCTTTCTTCCTTCTTTCTTCCTTCTTTCTTCCTTCTTTCTTCTTTCTTTCTTCTTTCTTTCTTTCTTTCTTCTTCCTTTCTTCCTTCTTTCTTCCTTCTTTCTTTCTTCTTTCTTTCTTCTCTCTTTCGTCTTTTTTTCTTCTTTCTTTCTTACTTCTTTCTTGCTTCTTTCTTACTTGTTTCTTACTTCTTACTTACTTCCTTATTACTTCTTTCTTTCTTCTTTCTTTTTTCTTTCTTTCTTCTTTCTTTCTTCTTTCTTTTTTCTTTCTTTCTTCTTTCTTTCTTCTTTCTTTCTCTCTTTCTTCATTCTTTCTTTCTTCTTTCTTTCTTCTTTCTTCTTTCTTTCTGCTTTCTTTCTTCTTTCATTCTTTCTTCTTTCTTCTTTCTTACTTCTTTCTTACTTCTTTCTTACTTCTTTCTTACTTATTTCTTCTTTCTATCTTCATTCTTCTTTCTTTCTTTCTTCTTTCTTTCTTCTTTCTTTCTTTCTTTCTTCTTCCTTTCTTTCTTCCTTCTTTTTTCTTCTTTCTTTCTTTCTTTCTCACTACTTTCTTACTTCTTTCTTACTTGTTTCTTACTTCTTTGTTACTTCTTTCTTACTTCTTTCTTCTTTCTTTTTTCTTTCTTCTTTCTTTCTTTCTTTCTTTCTTCTTTCTTTCTTTCTTTCTTCTTTCTTCTTTCTTTCTTCTTTCTTTATTCTTAATTTCTTCTTCCTTTCTTCTTCCTTTCTTTCTTCTTTCTTTCTTCTTTCTTTCTTACTTCTTTCTTACATCTTTCTTCTTTCTTTCTTACTTCTTTCTTCTTTCTTACTTACTTCTTTCTTTCCTCTTTCTTCTTTCTTTTTTCCTCCTTTTTTTCTTTTTTCTTTCTTTCTTTTTCTTTCATTCTTCTTTCTTTCTTCTTTCTTTCTTCTTTCTTTATTCTTCCTTTCTTCTTCCTTTCTTCTTCCTTTCTTTCTTATTTCTTTCTTTTTTCTTTCTTACTTTTTTCTTACAACTTATTTCTTTCTATCTTCCTTCTTTCTTCTTTCTTTCTTCTTTCTTCCTTCTTTCTTCTTTCTTTCTTCTTTGATTCTTTATTTCTTCTTTGTTTCTTCTTTTTTCTTCTTTCCTTCTTCTCTCTTTCTTCTTTCTTTTTCTTTCTTTCTTCTTTCTCTCTTTCTTTCTTTCTTTCTTCTTTCTTTCTTCTTTCTTACTTCTTTGTTACCTCTTTCTTTCTTCTTTCTTTCTTCAACTTTCTTCTTTCTTTCTTTCTTCTTTCTTTCTTACTTCATTTTTCTTTCTTCCTTCTTTCTTCTTTCTTTCTTTCTTCTTTCTTTCTACTTTCTTTCTTCTTTCATTCTTTCTTTCTTCTTCCTTTCTTTCTTTTTTCTTTCTCTCTTCTTTATTTCTTCTCTCTTTCGTCTTTCTTTCTTCTTTCTTTCTTCTTCCTTTCTTTCTTCCTTCTTTCTTTCTTCTTTCTCTCTTCTCTCTTCCGTCTTTCTTTCTTCTTTCTTTCTTTCTTTCTTTCTTCATTCTTTCTTCTTTCTTTCTTTCTTTCTTTCTTCATTATTTCTTTCTTCTTTCTTCTTTCTTTCTTCTTTCTTTCTGCTTTCTTTCTTCTTTCATTCTTTCTTCTTTCTTACTTATTTCTTCTTTCTATCTTCATTCTTCTTTCTTTCCTTCTTCTTTCTTCTTTCTTTCTTTCTTATTTCTTCTTTCTTTCTTCTTTTTCTTTCTTTCTTTCTTCTTTCTTTCTTTCTTCTTTCTTTCTTCTTCCTTTCTTCTTCCTTTCTTCTTCCTTTCTTCTTTCTTTCTTCTTTCTTTCTTCTTTCTTTCTTTCTCTTTTCTTTCTTCTTTCTTTCTTCTTTCTTTCTTCTTTCTTTATTCTTTCTTTCTTCTTTCTTTCTTCTTTTTTTCTTTCTTCTTTCTTTCTTCTTTCTTTCTTCTTTCTTCTTTCTTTCTTCTTTCTTCTTTCTTTCTTCTTTCTTTCTTACTACTTTCTTACTTCTTTCTTACTTGTTTCTTACTTCTTTGTTACTTCTTTAATACTTCTTTCTTTATTCTTTCTTTATTCTTTCTTTCTTCTTCCTTTCTTCTTCCTTTCTTCTTCCTTTCTTCTTCCTTTCTTCTTTCTTTCTTCTTTCTTTCTTCTTTCATTCTATCTCTTTTCTTTCTTCTTTCTTTCTTCTTTCTTTATTCTTCCTTTCTTATTTCTTTCTTCTTCCTTTCTTATTTCTTTCTTCTTTCTTTCTTCTTCTTTTCTTTCTTCTTTCTTTCTTCTTTCTTTCTTCGTTCTTCTTTCTTTCTTCTTTCTTTTTACTTTCTTTCTTCTTTCTTTCTTCTTTCTCTCTTTCTTTCTTCTTTCTTCTTTCATCTTTCTTTCTTCTTTCTTTCTTACTTCTTTCTTATTTCTTTCTTCTTTCTTCTTTCTTTCTTCTTTATTTGTTCTTTCTTTCTTCTTTCTTTCTTTCTTCTTTCTTTCTTCTTTCTTTCTTCTTTCTTTCTTCTTTCTTTCTTACTTCTTTCTTTCTTGTTTCTTTCTTTCTTCTTTCTTTCTTCTTCCTTTCTTCTTCCTTTCTTCTTCCTTTCTTTCTTCTTTTTTTTCTTCTTTCTTTCTTACTTCTTTCTTTCCTCTTTCTTCTTTCTTTCTTTCTTCTTTCTTTCTTCTTTCTTTTTTTCTTCTTTCTTTCTTTCTTTCTTCTATCATTCTTCTTTCGTTCTTCTTTCTTTATTAATTCTTTATTACTTCTTTCTTTCTTCTTTCTTTATTCTTAATTTCTTCTTCCTTTCCTCTTACTTTCTTTCTTCTTTCTTTCTTCTTTCTTTCTTACTTCTTTCTTTCCTCTTTCTTCTTTCTTTCTTTCTTCTTTCTTTCTTCTTTCTTTTTTTCTTCTTTCTTTCTTTCTTTCTTCTATCATTCTTCTTTCGTTCTTCTTTCTTTATTAATTCTTTATTACTTCTTTCTTTCTTCTTTCTTTTTTTCTTTCTTTCTTCTTTCTCTCTTCTTTCTTTCTTTCTTCTTTCTTTATTCTTCCTTTCTTCTTCCTTTCTTCTTCCTTTCTTTCTTATTTCTTTCTTTTTTCTTTCTTACTTTTTTCTTACAACTTATTTCTTTCTTTCTTACTTCTTTCTTCTTTCTTTCTTTCTTCTTTCTTTCTTCTTTCTTCTTTCCTTCTTTCTATTTTCTTTCTTACTTCTTTCTTTCTTCTTTCTTTCTTCTTTCTTCCTTCTATCTTCTTTCTTTCTTCTATCATTCTTTCTTTCTTCTTTGTTTCTTCTTTCTTTCTTCGTTCTTTCTTCTCTCTTACTTTCTTCTTTCTTTTTTCTTTCTATCTTCTTTCTCTTTTTCTTCCTTTCTTTCTTCTTTCTCTCTTCTTTCTTACAACTTTGTTACTTCTTTCTAACTTATTTCTTTCTTCTTTCTTTCTTCCTTCTTTCTTTCTTCTTTCTTCCTTCTTTCTTCTTTCTTTTTTTTCTTTCTTTCTTCTTTCTTTCTTCTTTCTTTCTTGTTTCTTTCTTCTTTCTTTCTTTCTTTCTTCATTCTTTCTTTCTTCTTTCTTCTTTATTTCTTCTTTCTTCTTTCTTTTTTCTTTCTTCTTTCTTACTTCTTTCTTTCTGCTTTCTTTCTTCTTTCTTTATTTCTTCTTTATTTCTGCTTTTTTTCTTCTTTATTTCTGTCCTCTTTCTTTCTTCTTTCTTTCTTCTTTGTTTCTTACTTCTTTCTTTCTTACTTCTCTCTTATTTCTTTCTTCTTTCTTATTTCTTTCTTGTTTCTTTATTCTTTCTTCTTTCTTTCTTCTTTCTTTTTTCTTCTTTCTTTCTTACTTCTTTCTTACTTCTTACTTATTTCTTTCTTCTTTCTTCTTTCTTTCTTCTTTCATTCTTCTTTCTTTCTTCAGCCTTTCTTTCTTCTTTCATTCTTCTTTCTTTCTTCTTTCTTTCTTACTTCTTTCTTTCTTCTTTCTTTCTTCTTTCTTCTTTTCTTTCTTTCTTCTTCCTTTCTTTCTTCCTTCTTTTTTCTTCTTTATTTCTTCTTTCTTTCTTACTACTTTCTTACATCTTTCTTACTTGTTTCTTAATTCTTTGTTACTTCTTTCTTTCTTCTTTCTTTCTTCTTTCTTCTTTCTTTCTTCTTTCTTTCTTCTTTCTTTCTTCTTTCTTTCTTCTTTCTTTCTTTCTTCTTTCTTTCTTCTTTCTTTCTTACTTCTTTCTTATTTCTTTCTTCTTTCTTCTTTCTTTCATCTTTCTTTCTTCTTTCTTTGTTCTTTCTTTCTTCTTTCTTTCTTTCTTCTTTCTTTATTCTTTCTTTCTTCTTTCTTTCTTACTTCTTTCTTTCTTGTTTCTTTCTTACTTCTTTCTTACTTCTTTCTTACTTCTTTCTTTCTTCTTTCTTTATTCTTCCTTTCTTCTTCCTTTCTTCTTCTTTTCTGTCTTCTTTCTTTTTTCTTTCTTTCTTCTTTCTTTCTTACGTCTTTCTTACATCTTTCTTTCTTCTTTTTTTCTTCTTTCTTTATTCTTAATTTCTTCTTCCTTTCTTCTTCCTTTCTTTCTTTTTTCTTACTTACTTCTTTCTTTCCTCTTTCTGCTTTCTTTCTTTCTTCTTTCATTCTTCTTTCTTTCTTCTTTCTTTCTTTCTTCTTTCTTTCTACTTTCTTTCTTACTTCTTTCTTACTTCTTTCTTTCTTCTTTCTTTCTTCTTTCTTCCTTCTATCTTCTTTCTTTCTTCTATCATTCTTTCTTCTTTGTTTCTTCTTTCTTTCTTCTTTCTTTCTTACTTCTATCTTTCTTCTTTCTTTCTTCTTTCTTCCTTCTATCTTCTTTATTTCTTCTATCATTCTTTCTTTCTTCTTTGTTTCTTCTTTCTTTCTTCTTTCTTTGTTCTCTCTTACTTTCTTCTTTCTTTTTTTCTTTCTATCTTCTTTCTCTTTTTCTTTCTTTCTTTCTTCTTTCTTAGTTCTTTGTTACTTCTTTCTTACTTATTTCTTTCTTCTTTCTTTCTTCCTTCTTTCTTTCTTCTTTCTTCTTTCTTTCTTCTTTCTTTTATTTCTTTCTTTCTTCTTTCTTTCTTCTTTCTTTCTTCTTTCTATCTTTCTTTTTTCTTTCTTTTTTCTTTCTTTCTTCTTTCTTTCTTCTTTCTTTCTTTCTTCTTTCATTCTTCTTTCTCCTTTCTTTCTTCTTTTTTCTTCTTTCTTTCTTTCTTCTTAATTTCTTTCTTTCATTCTTCTTTCTTTCTTCTTTCTTCTTTCTTTCTTCTTTCTTTCTTTCTTCTTTCTTCTTTCTCTCTTCTTTCTTTATTCTTTCTCTCTTCTTTCTTTCTTACTTCTTTCTTACTTTTTTCTTACTTCTTTCTTACACCTTACTTCTTCTTTTCTTACTTCTTACTTCTTTCTTTATTACTTCCTTCTTTCTTTCTTTCTTCTTTCTCTCTTCTTTCTTTCTTTCTTCTTTCTTTCTTCTTTCTTTCTTTCTTCTTAATTTCTTTATTTATTCTTCTTTCTTTCTTCTTTCTTTCTTCTTTCTTTGTTCTTTCTTTCTTCTTTCTTCTTTCTTTCTTCTTTCTTTCTTCTTTCTTACTTCTTTGTTACTTCTTTCTTACTTCTTTCTTTCTTCTTTCTTTTTTCTTTCTTTCTTCTTTCTTTCTTCTTTCTTTCTTCTTTCTTTCTTTCTTTCTTCTTCCTTTCTTTCTTCCTTCTTTCTTTCTTCTTTCTTCTTTCTTTTTTTCTTTCTTTATTCTTTCTTTCTTCTTTCCTTCTTCTTTCTTTCTTCTTTCTTTCTTCTTTCTTCCTTCTATCTTCTTTATTTCTTCTATCATTCTTTCTTTATTCTTTGTTTCTTCTTTCTTTCTTCTCTCTTACTTTCTTCTTTCTTTTTTTCTTTCTATCTTCTTTCTCTTTTTCTTTCTTTCTTTCTTCTTTCTTAGTTCTTTGTTACTTCTTTCTTACTTATTTCTTTCTTCTTTCTTTCTTCTTTCTTTCTTCTTTCTTTCTTCTTTCTTTCTTCTTTCTTTCTTCTTTCTTTCTTTCTTTCTTCTTCCTTTCTTTCTTCCTTCTTTCTTTCTTCTTTCTTCTTTCTTTTATTTCTTTCTTTCTTCTTTCTTTCTTCTTTCTTTCTTCTTTCTTTCTTCTTTCTTTCTTCTTTCTTTCTTCTTTCTTTCTTCTTTCTTTCTTTCTTTCTTCTTCCTTTCTTTCTTCCTTCTTTCTTTCTTCTTTCTTCTTTCTTTCTTCTTTCTTTTATTTCTTTCTTTCTTCTTTCTTTCTTCTTTCTTTCTTCTTTCTTTCTGCTTTCTTTCTTTCTTTTTTCTTTCTTTTTTCTTTCTTTCTTCTTTCTTCTTTCTTTCTTCTTCCTTTCTTCTTCCTTTCTTCTTTCTTTCTTTCTTTCTTCTTCCTTTCTTTCTTCCTTCTTTCTTTCTTCTTTCTTCTTTCTTTCTTCTTTCTTTTATTTCTTTCTTTCTTCTTTCTTTCTTCTTTCTTTCTTCTTTCTTCCTTCTTCTTTCTTTCTTTCTTCTTTCTTTCTGCTTTCTTTCTTTCTTCTTTCCTTCTTCTTTCTTTCTTCTTTCTTTCTTTCTTCTTTCTTTCTTCCTTCTTTCATCTTTCTTTCTTCTTTCTTACTTCTTTCTCTCTTTCTTCTTTCTTTCTTCTTTCTTTCTTCTTTCTTTCTTCTTTATTTCTCCATCGTTTCTTTCTTCATTCTTTCTTTCTTCTTTCTTTCTTCTTTCTTTCTTCTTTCTTTCTTTCTTCTTTCATTCTTCTTTCTCCTTTCTTTCTTCTTTTTTCTTCTTTCTTTCTTTCTTCTTAATTTCTTTCTTTCATTTTTCTTTCTTTCTTCTTTCTTCTTTCTTTCTTCTTTCTTTCTTTCTTCTTTCTTCTTTCTCTCTTCTTTCTTTATTCTTTCTCTCTTCTTTCTTTCTTACTTCTTTCTTACTTTTTTCTTACTTCTTTCTTACACCTTACTTCTTCTTTCTTACTTCTTACTTCTTTCTTTATTACTTCCTTCTTTCTTTCTTTCTTCTTTCTCTCTTCTTTCTTTCTTTCTTCTTTCTTTCTTCTTTCTTTCTTTCTTCTTAATTTCTTTATTTATTCTTCTTTCTTTCTTCTTTCTTTCTTCTTTCTTTGTTCTTTCTTTCTTCTTTCTTCTTTCTTTCTTCTTTCTTTCTTCTTTCTTACTTCTTTGTTACTTCTTTCTTACTTCTTTCTTTCTTCTTTCTTTTTTCTTTCTTTCTTCTTTCTTTCTTCTTTCTTTCTTCTTTCTTTCTTTCTTTCTTCTTCCTTTCTTTCTTCCTTCTTTCTTTATTCTTTCTTCTTTCTTTTTTTTCTTTCTTTATTCTTTCTTTCTTCTTTCCTTCTTCTTTCTTTCTTCTTTCTTTCTTCTTTCTTCCTTCTATCTTCTTTATTTCTTCTATCATTCTTTCTTTCTTCTTTGTTTCTTCTTTCTTTCTTCTCTCTTACTTTCTTCTTTCTTTTTTTCTTTCTATCTTCTTTCTCTTTTTCTTTCTTTCTTTCTTCTTTCTTTCTTCTTTCTTAGTTCTTTGTTACTTCTTTCTTCCTTCTTTCTTTCTTCTTTCTTTCTTCTTTCTTTCTTCTTTCTTCCTTCTTTCTTTCTTCTTTCTTCTTTCTTTCTTCTTTCTTTTATTTCTTTCTTTCTTCTTTCTTTCTTCTTTCTTTCTTCTTTCTTTCTTCTTTCTTTCTTCTTTCTTTCTTCTTTCTTTCTTTCTTTCTTCTTCCTTTCTTTCTTCCTTCTTTCTTTCTTCTTTCTTCTTTCTTTCTTCTTTCTTTTATTTCTTTCTTTCTTCTTTCTTTCTTCTTTCTTTCTTCTTTCTTTCTTCTTTCTTTCTTTCTTTTTTCTTTCTTTTTTCTTTCTTTCTTCTTTCTTTCTTCTTTCTTTCTTCTTCCTTTCTTCTTCCTTTCTTCTTTCTTTCTTTCTTTCTTCTTCCTTTCTTTCTTCCTTCTTTCTTTCTTCTTTCTTCTTTCTTTCTTCTTTCTTTTATTTCTTTCTTTCTTCTTTCTTTCTTCTTTCTTTCTTCTTTCTTCCTTCTTCTTTCTTTCTTTCTTCTTTCTTTCTGCTTTCTTTCTTTCTTCTTTCCTTCTTCTTTCTTTCTTCTTTCTTTCTTTCTTCTTTCTTTCTTCCTTCTTTCATCTTTCTTTCTTCTTTCTTACTTCTTTCTCTCTTTCTTCTTTCTTTCTTCTTTCTTTCTTCTTTATTTCTCCATCGTTTCTTTCTCCATTCTTTCTTTCTTCTTTCTTCTTTCTTTCTTCTTTCTTTCTTTCTTCTTTCATTCTTCTTTCTCCTTTCTTTCTTCTTTTTTCTTCTTTCTTTCTTTCTTCTTAATTTCTTTCTTTCATTCTTCTTTCTTTCTTCTTTCTTCTTTCTTTCTTCTTTCTTTCTTTCTTCTTTCTTCTTTCTCTCTTCTTTCTTTATTCTTTCTCTCTTCTTTCTTTCTTACTTCTTTCTTACTTTTTTCTTACTTCTTTCTTACACCTTACTTCTTCCTTTCTTACTTCTTACTTCTTTCTTTATTACTTCCTTCTTTCTTTCTTTCTTTCTTCTTTCTCTCTTCTTTCTTTCTTTCTTCTTTCTTTCTTCTTTCTTTGTTCTTTCTTTCTTCTTTCTTCTTTCTTTCTTCTTTCTTTCTTCTTTCTTACTTCTTTGTTACTTCTTTCTTACTTCTTTCTTTCTTCTTTCTTTCTTCTTTCTTTCTTCTTTCTTTCTTTCTTTTTTCTTTCTTTTTTCTTTCTTTCTTCTTTCTTTCTCCTTTCTTTATTCTTTCTTTCATTATTTCTTCTTTCTTTCTTTCTTCATTCTTTCTTCTTTCTTTCTTTCTTTCTTCATTCTTTCTTTCTTCTTTCTTTCTTCTTTCTTTCTTCTTTCTTTTTTCTTTCTTCTTTCTGCTTTCTTTCTTCTTTCTTTCTTTTTTATTCTTTCTTCTTTCTTTCTTTCTTCTTTCTTTCTTCTTTCTTTCTTACTTCTTTCTTTCTTACTTCTTTCTTATTTCTTTCTTCTTTCTTCTTTCTTTCTTCTTTCTTTATTCTTTCTTTATTCTTTCTTTCTTACTTCTTTCTTTCTTCTTTCTTTCTTCTTTCTTCCTTCTATATTCTTTATTTCTTCTATCATTCTTTCTTTCTTCTTTGTTTCTTCTTTCTTTCTTCTCTCTTACTTTCTTCTTTCTTTTTCTTTCTATCTTCTTTCTCTTTTTCTTTCTTTCTTTCTTCTTTCTTTCTTCTTTCTTAGTTCTTTGTTACTTCTTTCTTACTTATTTCTTTCTTCTTTCTTTCTTCTTTCTTTCTTTTTCTTTCTTCTTTCTTTCTTTCTTTCTTACTTCTTTCTCTCTTTCTTCTTTCTTTCTTCTTTCTTTCTTCTTTCTTTCTTCCTTCTTTCATCTTTCTTTCTTCTTTCTTACTTCTTTCTCTCTTTCTTCTTTCTTTCTTCTTTCTTTCTTCTTTCTTTCTTCTTTATTTCTCCATCGTTTCTTTCTTCATTCTTTCTTTCTTCTTTCTTTCTTCTTTCTTTCTTCTTTCTTTCTTTCTTCTTTCATTCTTCTTTCTTTCTTCTTTCTTATTTCTTTCTTCTTTCTTTATTCTTCCTTTCTTCTTCCTTTCTTCTACCTTTCTTTCTTCTTTCTTTCTTCTTTCTTTCTTACTTCTTTCTTACATCTTTCTTTCTTCTTTCTTTCTTCTTTCTTTATTCTTAATTTCTTCTTCCTTTCTTCTTCCTTTCTTTCTTCTTTCTTTCTTCTTTCTTTCTTTCTTCTTTCTTACATCTTTCTTCTTTCTTTCTTACTTCTTTCTTCTTTCTTACTTACTTCTTTCTTTCCTCTTTCTTCTTTCTTTCTTCCTTCTTTCTTTCTTTCTTCTTTCATTCTTCTTTCTTTCTTCTTTCTTTCTTAGTTCTTTATTACTTCTTCCTTATTTCTTACTTTCTTCTTTCTTTCTTCTTTCTTTCTTCTTTCTTTCTTCTTCTTTCTTTCTTCTTCCTTTCTTACTTCTATTTTCTTTCTTTCTTCTTTCTTCTTTCTTTCTTTCTTCTTTCTATCTTCTTTCTTTTTTCTTTCTTTCTTCGTTCTTTCTTCTTTCTTTCTTCTTTCTTCCTTCTTTCTTACTTCTTTCTTACTTCTTCCTTATTTCTCTCTTTCTTCTTTCTTTCTTTCTTATTTCTTTCTTCATTCTTTCTTACTTATTTCTTCTTTCTAGCTTCTTTCTTCTTGCTTTCTTCTTTCTTTCTTCTTTCTTTCTTATTTCTTCTTTCTTTCTTCTTTTTCTTTCTTTCTTTCTTCTTTATTTCTCCTTTCTTTCTTCTTTCTTTCTTCTTTCTTTCGTCTTGCTTTCTTCTTGCTTTCTTCTTCCTTTCTTCTTCCTTTCTTCTTTCTTTCTTCTTTCTTTCTTCTTTCTTTCTTTCTTCTTTCTTTCTTCTTTCTTCCTTCTTTCTTTCTTCTTTCTTACTCCTTTCTTTATTCTTTCTTTCTTCTTTCTTTCTTCATTCTTTCTTCCTTCTTTCTTCCTTCTTTCTTCCTTCTTTCTTCTTTCTTTCTTCTTTCTTTCTTTCTTTCTTCTTCCTTTCTTCCTTCTTTCTTCCTTCTTTCTTTCTTCTTTCTTTCTTCTCTCTTTCGTCTTTTTTTCTTCTTTCTTTCTTACTTCTTTCTTACTTCTTTCTTACTTCTTTCTTACTTCTTTCTTACTTATTTCTTCTTTCTATCTTCATTCTTCTTTCTTTCTTTCTTCTTTCTTTCTTCTTTCTTCTTTCTTCTTTCTTCTTTCTTACTTCTTTCTTACTTATTTATTCTTTCTATCTTCATTCTTCTTTCTTTCTTTTTTCTTTCTTTCTTCTTTCTTTCTTTCTTATTTCTTCTTTCTTTCTTATTTTTCTTTCTTTCTTTCTTCTTTCCTTCTCCTTTCTTTCTTCTTTCTTTCTTATTTCTTCTTTCTATCTTCATTCTTCTTTCTTTCTTTCTTCTTTCTTTCTTTCTTTTTTCTTTCTCCTTTCTTTCTTCTTTCTTTCTTCTTTCTTTCTTGCTTCTTTCTTACTTCTTTCTTCTTTAATTCTTCTTTCTTTCATCTTTCTTTCTTTCTTCTTAATTTCTTTCTTTCATTCTTCATTCTTTCTTCTTTCTTTCTTCTTTCTTTCTTCTTAATTTCTTTCTTTCATTCTTCTTTCTTTCCTCTTTCTTTCTTCTTAATTTCTTCCTTCTTTCTTTCTTCTTTCTTTCTTTCTTCTTTCTTTCTTCATTCTTTCTTCTTTCTTTATTCCTTCTTTCTTCTTTCTTTCTTCTTTCTTTCTTTCTTTCTTCTTCCTTTCTTTCTTCCTTCTTTTTTCTTCTTTCTTTCTTCTTTCTTTCTCACTACTTTCTTACTTCTTTCTTACTTGTTTCTTACTTCTTTGTTACTTCTTTCTTACTTCTTTCTTCATTCTTTTTTCTTTCTTCTTTCTTTCTTTCTTTCTTCTTTCTTTCTTTCTTTCTTCTTTCTTCTTTCTTTCTTCTTTCTTTATTCTTAATTTCTTCTTCCTTTCTTCTTCCTTTCTTTCTTCTTTCTTTCTTCTTTCTTTCTTACTTCTTTCTTACATCTTTCTTCTTTCTTTCTTACTTCTTTCTTCTTTCTTACTTACTTCTTTCTTTCCTCTTTCTTCTTTCTTTTTTCCTCCTTTTTTTCTTTTTTCTTTCTTTCTTTTTCTTTCATTCTTCTTTCTTTCTTCTTTCTTTCTTCTTTCTTTATTCTTCCTTTCTTCTTCCTTTCTTCTTCCTTTCTTTCTTATTTCTTTCTTTTTTCTTTCTTACTTTTTTCTTACAACTTATTTCTTTCTATCTTCCTTCTTTCTTCTTTCTTTCTTCTTTCTTCCTTCTTTCTTCTTTCTTTCTTCTTTGATTCTTTATTTCTTCTTTGTTTCTTCTTTTTTCTTCTTTCCTTCTTCTCTCTTTCTTCTTTCTTTTTCTTTCTTTCTTCTTTCTCTCTTTCTTTCTTTCTTTCTTCTTTCTTTCTTCTTTCTTACTTCTTTGTTACTTCTTTCTTTCTTCTTTCTTTCTTCAACTTTCTTCTTTCTTTCTTTCTTCTTTCTTTCTTACTTCATTTTTCTTTCTTCCTTCTTTCTTCTTTCTTTCTTTCTTCTTTCTTTCTACTTTCTTTCTTCTTTCATTTTTTCTTTCTTCTTCCTTTCTTTCTTTTTTCTTTCTCTCTTCTTTATTTCTTCTCTCTTTCGTCTTTCTTTCTTCTTTCTTTCTTCTTCCTTTCTTTCTTCCTTCTTTCTTTCTTCTTTCTCTCTT
Organism: Columba livia; assembly: GCF_036013475.1. Taxonomy (NCBI): domain Eukaryota; kingdom Metazoa; phylum Chordata; class Aves; order Columbiformes; family Columbidae; genus Columba; species Columba livia. Next base: position 55,700 of record NW_027043526.1, on the reverse strand, counting down.
CTCTCTTTCGTCTTTCTTTCTTACTTCTTTCTTACTTCTTTCTTACTTGTTTCTTACTTCTTACTTACTTCCTTATTACTTCTTTCTTTCTTCTTTCTTTTTTCTTTCTTTCTTCTTTCTTTCTTCTTTCTTTCTTCTTTCTTTCTTTCTTTGTTCATTCTTTCTTCTTTCTTTCTTTCTTTCTTTCTTCATTATTTCTTTCTTCTTTCTTCTTTCTTTCTTCTTTCTTTCTGCTTTCTTTCTTCTTTCATTCTTTCTTCTTTCTTACTTATTTCTTCTTTCTATCTTCATTCTTCTTTCTTTCTTTCTTCTTTCTTCTTTCTTTCTTTCTTATTTCTTCTTTCTTTCTTCTTTTTCTTTCTTTCTTTCTTCTTTCTTTCTTTCTTCTTTCTTTCTTCTTCCTTTCTTCTTCCTTTCTTCTTCCTTTCTTCTTTCTTTCTTCTTTCTTTCTTCTTTCTTTCTTTCTCTTTTCTTTCTTCTTTCTTTCTTCTTTCTTTCTTCTTTCTTTATTCTTTCTTTCTTCTTTCTTTCTTCTTTTTTTCTTTCTTCTTTCTTTCTTCTTTCTTTCTTCTTTCTTCTTTCTTTCTTCTTTCTTCTTTCTTTCTTCTTTCTTTCTTACTACTTTCTTACTTCTTTCTTACTTGTTTCTTACTTCTTTGTTACTTCTTTAATACTTCTTTCTTTATTCTTTCTTTAGTCTTTCTTTCTTCTTCCTTTCTTCTTCCTTTCTTCTTCCTTTCTTCTTCCTTTCTTCTTTCTTTCTTCTTTCTTTCTTCTTTCATTCTATCTCTTTTCTTTCTTCTTTCTTTCTTCTTTCTTTATTCTTCCTTTCTTATTTCTTTCTTCTTCCTTTCTTATTTCTTTCTTCTTTCTTTCTTCTTCTTTTCTTTCTTCTTTCTTTCTTCTTTCTTTCTTCGTTCTTCTTTCTTTCTTCTTTCTTTTTACTTTCTTTCTTCTTTCTTTCTTCTTTCTCTCTTTCTTTCTTCTTTCTTCTTTCATCTTTCTTTCTTCTTTCTTTCTTACTTCTTTCTTATTTCTTTCTTCTTTCTTCTTTCTTTCTTCTTTATTTGTTCTTTCTTTCTTCTTTCTTTCTTTCTTCTTTCTTTCTTCTTTCTTTCTTCTTTCTTTCTTCTTTCTTTCTTACTTCTTTCTTTCTTGTTTCTTTCTTTCTTCTTTCTTTCTTCTTCCTTTCTTCTTCCTTTCTTCTTCCTTTCTTTCTTCTTTTTTTTCTTCTTTCTTTCTTACTTCTTTCTTTCCTCTTTCTTCTTTCTTTCTTTCTTCTTTCTTTCTTCTTTCTTTTTTTCTTCTTTCTTTCTTTCTTTCTTCTATCATTCTTCTTTCGTTCTTCTTTCTTTATTAATTCTTTATTACTTCTTTCTTTCTTCTTTCTTTATTCTTAATTTCTTCTTCCTTTCCTCTTACTTTCTTTCTTCTTTCTTTCTTCTTTCTTTCTTACTTCTTTCTTTCCTCTTTCTTCTTTCTTTCTTTCTTCTTTCTTTCTTCTTTCTTTTTTTCTTCTTTCTTTCTTTCTTTCTTCTATCATTCTTCTTTCGTTCTTCTTTCTTTATTAATTCTTTATTACTTCTTTCTTTCTTCTTTCTTTTTTTCTTTCTTTCTTCTTTCTCTCTTCTTTCTTTCTTTCTTCTTTCTTTATTCTTCCTTTCTTCTTCCTTTCTTCTTCCTTTCTTTCTTATTTCTTTCTTTTTTCTTTCTTACTTTTTTCTTACAACTTATTTCTTTCTTTCTTACTTCTTTCTTCTTTCTTTCTTTCTTCTTTCTTTCTTCTTTCTTCTTTCCTTCTTTCTATTTTCTTTCTTACTTCTTTCTTTCTTCTTTCTTTCTTCTTTCTTCCTTCTATCTTCTTTCTTTCTTCTATCATTCTTTCTTTCTTCTTTGTTTCTTCTTTCTTTCTTCGTTCTTTCTTCTCTCTTACTTTCTTCTTTCTTTTTTCTTTCTATCTTCTTTCTCTTTTTCTTCCTTTCTTTCTTCTTTCTCTCTTCTTTCTTACAACTTTGTTACTTCTTTCTAACTTATTTCTTTCTTCTTTCTTTCTTCCTTCTTTCTTTCTTCTTTCTTCCTTCTTTCTTCTTTCTTTTTTTTCTTTCTTTCTTCTTTCTTTCTTCTTTCTTTCTTGTTTCTTTCTTCTTTCTTTCTTTCTTTCTTCATTCTTTCTTTCTTCTTTCTTCTTTATTTCTTCTTTCTTCTTTCTTTTTTCTTTCTTCTTTCTTACTTCTTTCTTTCTGCTTTCTTTCTTCTTTCTTTATTTCTTCTTTATTTCTGCTTTTTTTCTTCTTTATTTCTGTCCTCTTTCTTTCTTCTTTCTTTCTTCTTTCTTTCTTACTTCTTTCTTTCTTACTTCTCTCTTATTTCTTTCTTCTTTCTTATTTCTTTCTTCTTTCTTTATTCTTTCTTCTTTCTTTCTTCTTTCTTTTTTCTTCTTTCTTTCTTACTTCTTTCTTACTTCTTACTTATTTCTTTCTTCTTTCTTCTTTCTTTCTTCTTTCATTCTTCTTTCTTTCTTCAGCCTTTCTTTCTTCTTTCATTCTTCTTTCTTTCTTCTTTCTTTCTTACTTCTTTCTTTCTTCTTTCTTTCTTCTTTCTCTCTTCTGTCTTTCTTTCTTCTTTCTTTCTTCCTTTTTTCTTTCTCCTTTCTTTCTTCTTTCTTTCTTCTTTCTTTCTTCTTTCTTTCTTCTTTCTTGCTTCTTTCTTACTTCTTTCTTCTTTAATTCTTCTTTCTTTCTTCTTCCTTTCTTTCTTCCTTCTTTTTTCTTCTTTATTTCTTCTTTCTTTCTTACTACTTTCTTACATCTTTCTTACTTGTTTCTTAATTCTTTGTTACTTCTTTCTTTCTTCTTTCTTTCTTCTTTCTTCTTTCTTTCTTTCTTCTTTCTTTCTTTCTTCTTTCTTTATTCTTTCTTTCTTCTTTCTTTCTTACTTCTTTCTTTCTTGTTTCTTTCTTACTTCTTTCTTACTTCTTTCTTACTTCTTTTCTTTCTTCTTTCTTTATTCTTCCTTTCTTCTTCCTTTCTTCTTCTTTTCTTTCTTCTTTCTTTTTTCTTTCTTTCTTCTTTCTTTCTTACGTCTTTCTTACATCTTTCTTTCTTCTTTTTTTCTTCTTTCTTTATTCTTAATTTCTTCTTCCTTTCTTCTTCCTTTCTTTCTTTTTTCTTACTTACTTCTTTCTTTCCTCTTTCTGCTTTCTTTCTTTCTTCTTTCTTTCTTTCTTCTTTCTTTCTTTCTTCTTTCATTCTTCTTTCTTTCTTCTTTCTTTCTTTCTTCTTTCTTTCTACTTTCTTTCTTACTTCTTTCTTACTTCTTTCTTTCTTCTTTCTTTCTTCTTTCTTCCTTCTATCTTCTTTCTTTCTTCTATCATTCTTTCTTCTTTGTTTCTTCTTTCTTTCTTCTTTCTTTCTTACTTCTTTCTTTCTTCTTTCTTTCTTCTTTCTTCCTTCTATCTTCTTTATTTCTTCTATCATTCTTTCTTTCTTCTTTGTTTCTTCTTTCTTTCTTCTTTCTTTCTTCTCTCTTACTTTCTTCTTTCTTTTTTTCTTTCTATCTTCTTTCTCTTTTTCTTTCTTTCTTTCTTCTTTCTTAGTTCTTTGTTACTTCTTTCTTACTTATTTCTTTCTTCTTTCTTTCTTCCTTCTTTCTTTCTTCTTTCTTCTTTCTTTCTTCTTTCTTTTATTTCTTTCTTTCTTCTTTCTTTCTTCTTTCTTTCTTCTTTCTTTCTTTCTTTTTTCTTTCTTTTTTCTTTCTTTCTTCTTTCTTTCTTCTTTCTTTCTTTCTTCTTTCATTCTTCTTTCTCCTTTCTTTCTTCTTTTTTCTTCTTTCTTTCTTTCTTCTTAATTTCTTTCTTTCATTCTTCTTTCTTTCTTCTTTCTTCTTTCTTTCTTCTTTCTTTCTTTCTTCTTTCTTCTTTCTCTCTTCTTTCTTTATTCTTTCTCTCTTCTTTCTTTCTTACTTCTTTCTTACTTTTTTCTTACTTCTTTCTTACACCTTACTTCTTCTTTTCTTACTTCTTACTTCTTTCTTTATTACTTCCTTCTTTCTTTCTTTCTTCTTTCTCTCTTCTTTCTTTCTTTCTTCTTTCTTTCTTCTTTCTTTCTTTCTTCTTAATTTCTTTATTTATTCTTCTTTCTTTCTTCTTTCTTTCTTCTTTCTTTGTTCTTTCTTTCTTCTTTCTTCTTTCTTTCTTCTTTCTTTCTTCTTTCTTACTTCTTTGTTACTTCTTTCTTACTTCTTTCTTTCTTCTTTCTTTTTTCTTTCTTTCTTCTTTCTTTCTTCTTTCTTTCTTCTTTCTTTCTTTCTTCTTCCTTTCTTTCTTCCTTCTTTCTTTCTTCTTTCTTCTTTCTTTTTTTTCTTTCTTTATTCTTTCTTTCTTCTTTCCTTCTTCTTTCTTTCTTCTTTCTTTCTTCTTTCTTCCTTCTATCTTCTTTATTTCTTCTATCATTCTTTCTTTATTCTTTGTTTCTTCTTTCTTTCTTCTCTCTTACTTTCTTCTTTCTTTTTTTCTTTCTATCTTCTTTCTCTTTTTCTTTCTTTCTTTCTTCTTTCTTAGTTCTTTGTTACTTCTTTCTTACTTATTTCTTTCTTCTTTCTTTCTTCTTTCTTTCTTCTTTCTTTCTTCTTTCTTTCTTCTTTCTTTCTTTCTTTCTTCTTCCTTTCTTTCTTCCTTCTTTCTTTCTTCTTTCTTCTTTCTTTCTTTTTTCTTTTATTTCTTTCTTTCTTCTTTCTTTCTTCTTTCTTTCTTCTTTCTTTCTTCTTTCTTTCTTCTTTCTTTCTTCTTTCTTTCTTTCTTTCTTCTTCCTTTCTTTCTTCCTTCTTTCTTTCTTCTTTCTTCTTTCTTTCTTCTTTCTTTTATTTCTTTCTTTCTTCTTTCTTTCTTCTTTCTTTCTTCTTTCTTTCTGCTTTCTTTCTTTCTTTTTTCTTTCTTTTTTCTTTCTTTCTTCTTTCTTTCTTCTTTCTTTCTTCTTCCTTTCTTCTTCCTTTCTTCTTTCTTTCTTTCTTTCTTCTTCCTTTCTTTCTTCCTTCTTTCTTTCTTCTTTCTTCTTTCTTTCTTCTTTCTTTTATTTCTTTCTTTCTTCTTTCTTTCTTCTTTCTTTCTTCTTTCTTCCTTCTTCTTTCTTTCTTTCTTCTTTCTTTCTGCTTTCATTCTTTCTTCTTTCCTTCTTCTTTCTTTCTTCTTTCTTTCTTTCTTCTTTCTTTCTTCCTTCTTTCATCTTTCTTTCTTCTTTCTTACTTCTTTTTCTCTTTCTTCTTTCTTTCTTCTTTCTTTCTTCTTTCTTTCTTCTTTATTTCTCCATCGTTTCTTTCTTCATTCTTTCTTTCTTCTTTCTTTCTTCTTTCTTTCTTCTTTCTTTCTTTCTTCTTTCATTCTTCTTTCTCCTTTCTTTCTTCTTTTTTCTTCTTTCTTTCTTTCTTCTTAATTTCTTTCTTTCATTCTTCTTTCTTTCTTCTTTCTTCTTTCTTTCTTCTTTCTTTCTTTCTTCTTTCTTCTTTCTCTCTTCTTTCTTTATTCTTTCTCTCTTCTTTCTTTCTTACTTCTTTCTTACTTTTTTCTTACTTCTTTCTTACACCTTACTTCTTCTTTTCTTACTTCTTACTTCTTTCTTTATTACTTCCTTCTTTCTTTCTTTCTTCTTTCTCTCTTCTTTCTTTCTTTCTTCTTTCTTTCTTCTTTCTTTCTTTCTTCTTAATTTCTTTATTTATTCTTCTTTCTTTCTTCTTTCTTTCTTCTTTCTTTGTTCTTTCTTTCTTCTTTCTTCTTTCTTTCTTCTCTCTTTATTCTTTCTTACTTCTTTGTTACTTCTTTCTTACTTCTTTCTTTCTTCTTTCTTTTTTCTTTCTTTCTTCTTTCTTTCTTCTTTCTTTCTTCTTTCTTTCTTTCTTTCTTCTTCCTTTCTTTCTTCCTTCTTTCTTTCTTCTTTCTTCTTTCTTTTTTTTCTTTCTTTATTCTTTCTTTCTTCTTTCCTTCTTCTTTCTTTCTTCTTTCTTTCTTCTTTCTTCCTTCTATCTTCTTTATTTCTTCTATCATTCTTTCTTTATTCTTTGTTTCTTCTTTCTTTCTTCTCTCTTACTTTCTTCTTTCTTTTTTTCTTTCTATCTTCTTTCTCTTTTTCTTTCTTTCTTTCTTCTTTCTTAGTTCTTTGTTACTTCTTTCTTACTTATTTCTTTCTTCTTTCTTTCTTCTTTCTTTCTTCTTTCTTTCTTCTTTCTTTCTTCTTTCTTTCTTTCTTTCTTCTTCCTTTCTTTCTTCCTTCTTTCTTTCTTCTTTCTTCTTTCTTTCTTCTTTCTTTTATTTCTTTCTTTCTTCTTTCTTTCTTCTTTCTTTCTTCTTTCTTTCTTCTTTCTTTCTTCTTTCTTTCTTCTTTCTTTCTTTCTTTCTTCTTCCTTTCTTTCTTCCTTCTTTCTTTCTTCTTTCTTCTTTCTTTCTTCTTTCTTTCTTCTTTCTTTCTGCTTTCTTTCTTTCTTTTTTCTTTCTTTTTTCTTTCTTTCTTCTTTCTTTCTTCTTTCTTTCTTCTTCCTTTCTTCTTCCTTTCTTCTTTCTTTCTTTCTTTCTTCTTCCTTTCTTTCTTCCTTCTTTCTTTCTTCTTTCTTCTTTCTTTCTTCTTTCTTTTATTTCTTTCTTTCTTCTTTCTTTCTTCTTTCTTTCTTCTTTCTTCCTTCTTCTTTCTTTCTTTCTTCTTTCTTTCTGCTTTCTTTCTTTCTTCTTTCCTTCTTCTTTCTTTCTTCTTTCTTTCTTTCTTCTTTCTTTCTTCCTTCTTTCATCTTTCTTTCTTCTTTCTTACTTCTTTCTCTCTTTCTTCTTTCTTTCTTCTTTCTTTCTTCTTTCTTTCTTCTTTATTTCTCCATCGTTTCTTTCTTCATTCTTTCTTTCTTCTTTCTTTCTTCTTTCTTTCTTCTTTCTTTCTTTCTTCTTTCATTCTTCTTTCTCCTTTCTTTCTTCTTTTTTCTTCTTTCTTTCTTTCTTCTTAATTTCTTTCTTTCATTCTTCTTTCTTTCTTCTTTCTTCTTTCTTTCTTCTTTCTTTCTTTCTTCTTTCTTCTTTCTCTCTTCTTTCTTTATTCTTTCTCTCTTCTTTCTTTCTTACTTCTTTCTTACTTTTTTCTTACTTCTTTCTTACACCTTACTTCTTCCTTTCTTACTTCTTACTTCTTTCTTTATTACTTCCTTCTTTCTTTCTTTCTTTCTTCTTTCCCTCTTCTTTCTTTCTTTCTTCTTTCTTTCTTCTTTCTTTCTTTCTTCTTAATTTCTTTATTTATTCTTCTTTCTTTCTTCTTTCTTTCTTCTTTCTTTGTTCTTTCTTTCTTCTTTCTTCTTTCTTTCTTCTTTCTTTCTTCTTTCTTACTTCTTTGTTACTTCTTTCCTACTTCTTTCTTTCTTCTTTCTTTCTTCTTTCTTTCTTCTTTCTTTCTTTCTTTTTTCTTTCTTTTTTCTTTCTTTCTTCTTTCTTTCTCCTTTCTTTATTCTTTCTTTCATTATTTCTTCTTTCTTTCTTTCTTCATTCTTTCTTCTTTCTTTCTTTCTTTCTTCATTCTTTCTTTCTTCTTTCTTTCTTCTTTCTTTCTTCTTTCTTTTTTATTTCTTCTTTCTGCTTTCTTTCTTCTTTCTTTCTTTTTTATTCTTTCTTCTTTCTTTCTTTCTTCTTTCTTTCTTCTTTCTTTCTTACTTCTTTCTTTCTTACTTCTTTCTTATTTCTTTCTTCTTTCTTCTTTCTTTCTTCTTTCTTTATTCTTTCTTTATTCTTTCTTTCTTACTTCTTTCTTTCTTCTTTCTTTCTTCTTTCTTCCTTCTATATTCTTTATTTCTTCTATCATTCTTTCTTTCTTCTTTGTTTCTTCTTTCTTTCTTCTTTCTTTCTTCTCTCTTACTTTCTTCTTTCTTTTTTCTTTCTATCTTCTTTCTCTTTTTCTTTCTTTCTTTCTTCTTTCTTTCTTCTTTCTTAGTTCTTTGTTACTTCTTTCTTACTTATTTCTTTCTTCTTTCTTTCTTCTTTCTTTCTTCTTTCTTTCTTCTTTCTTTCTTCTTTCTTACTTCTTTCTCTCTTTCTTCTTTCTTTCTTCTTTCTTTCTTCTTTCTTTCTTCCTTCTTTCATCTTTCTTTCTTCTTTCTTACTTCTTTCTCTCTTTCTTCTTTCTTTCTTCTTTCTTTCTTCTTTCTTTCTTCTTTATTTCTCCATCGTTTCTTTCTTCATTCTTTCTTTCTTCTTTCTTTCTTCTTTCTTTCTTTCTTCTTTCATTCTTCTTTCTCCTTTCTTTCTTCTTTTTTCTTCTTTCTTTCTTTCTTCTTAATTTCTTTCTTTCATTCTTCTTTCTTTCTTCTTTCTTCTTTCTTTCTTCTTTCTTTCTTTCTTCTTTCTTCTTTCTCTCTTCTTTCTTTATTCTTTGTCTCTTCTTTCTTTCTTACTTCTTTCATACTTTTTTCTTAATTCTTTCTTACACCTTACTTCTTCCTTTCTTACTTCTTACTTCTTTCTTTATTACTTCCTTCTTTCTTTCTTTCTTCTTTCTCTCTTCTTTCTTTCTTTCTTCTTTCTTTCTTCTTTCTTTCTTTCTTCTTAATTTCTTTATTTATTTATTTATTCTTCTTTCTTTCTTCTTTCTTTCTTCTTTATTTCTTTCTACTCTCGTTCTTCTTTCTTCTTTCTTTCTTCTTTCTTTCTTCTTTCTTTCTTCTTTCTTTCTTCTTTCTTCTTTCTTTCTTCTTTCTTTCTTCTTTCTTACTTCTTTGTTACTTCTTTCTTACTTCTTTCTTTCTTCTTTCTTTTTTCTTTCTTTCTTCTTTCTTTCTTCTTTCTTTCTTCTTTCTTTCTTTCTTTCTTCTTCCTTTCTTTCTTCCTTCTTTCTTTCTTCTTTCTTCTTTCTTTTTTTTCTTTCTTTATTCTTTCTTTCTTCTTTCCTTCTTCTTTCTTTCTTCTTTCTTTCTTCTTTCTTTCTTCTTTCTTTCTTTTTTCTTTCTTTTTTCTTTCTTTCTTCTTTCTTTCTCCTTTCTTTTTTCTTTCTTCTTTCTGCTTTCTTTCTTGTTTCTTTCTTTTTTATTCTTTCTTCTTTCTTTCTTTCTTCTTTCTTTCTTCTTTCTTTCTTACTTCTTTCTTTCTTACTTCTTTCTTATTTCTTTCTTCTTTCTTCTTTCTTTCTTCTTTCTTTATTCTTTCTTTATTCTTTCTTTCTTCATTCTTTTATTTTCTTTCTTTTTTCTTTCTTTGTCCTTTCTTTCTTCTTTCTTTCTTCTTTCTCTCTTTATTCGTTCTTTATTCTTTCTTTCTTTTTTCTTTCTTTTTTCTTTCTTTCTTCTTTCTTTCTTCTTTCTTACTTCATTCTTTCTTCTTTCTTTCTTCTTTCTTTCTTCTTTCTTTCTTTCCTCATTCTTTCTTCTTTCTTTCTTTCTTTCTTCATTCTTTCTTTCTTCTTTCTTTCTTCTTTCTTCTTTCTTTCTTCTTTCTTTCTGCTTTCTTTCTTCTTTATTTCTCTCCTCTTTCTTTCTTCTTTCTTTCTTTCTTTCTTTCTTTCTTTCTTACTTTCTTTCCTTCTTTCTTTCTTTCTTTCTTTCTTTCTTTCTTTCTTCTTTCTTTCTTCTTTCTTTCTTACTTCTTTCTTACATCTTTCTTCTTTCTTTCTTACTTCTTTCTTCTTTCTTTCTTAGTTCTTTCTTTCTTCCTTCTTCTTTCTTTCTTTCCTCATTCTTTCTGCTTTCTTTCTTTCTTCTTTCCTTCTTCTTTCTTTCTTCTTTCTTTCTTTCTTCTTTCTTTCTTTCTTCTTTCTTTCTTCCTTCTTTCGTCTTTCTTTCTTCTTTCTTTCTTCTTTCTCTCTTTCTTCTTTCTTTCTTCTTTCTTTCCTATTTTTCTTTCTTTCTTTCTTCTTTCATTCTTCTTTCTTTCTTCTTTATTTCTCCTTCGTTTCTTTCTTCATTCTTTCTTTCTTTCTTTCTTCTTTCTTTCTTTCTTCTTTCTTTCTTCTTTCTTCTTTCTTTCTTCTTTTTTCTTCTTTCTTTCTTTCTTCTTAATTTCTTTCTTTCATTCTTCATTCTTTCTTTTTCTTCTTTCTTTCTTCTTTCTTTCTTTCTTATTTCTTCTTTCTTTCTTCTTTCTTTATTCTTTCTCTCTTCTTTCTTTCTTACTTCTTTCTTACTTTTTTCTTACTTCTTTCTTACACCTTACTTCTTCCTTTCTTACTTCTTACTTCTTTCTTAATTACTTCTTTCTTCTTTCTTTCTTCTTTCTTTCTTTCTTCTTAATTTCTTTCTTAATTCTTCTTTCTTTCTTCTTTCTTTTTCTTTATTTCTTTCTTCTCTCTTTCTTCTTTCTTCTTTCTTTCTTCTTTCTTTGTTCTTTCTTTCTTACTTCTTTCTTCTTTCTTTCTTCTTTCTTTCTTCTTTCTTTTTTCTTTCTTTCTACTTACTTTGTTCTTTCTTTCTTCTTCCTTTCTTACTTCTTTCTTTCTTCTTTCTTTCTTACTTTTTTCTTACGTCTTTCTTACTTCTTTCTTACTTCTTTCTTTCTTCTTTCTTTCCTCTCTCTTTCTTCTTTCATTCTTTCTTTCTTCTTTGTTTCTTCTTTCTTTCTTCTTTTTTTCTTTCTTCTTTCTTTCTTCTTTCTTTCTTCTTTCTTTCTTCTTTCTTTCTTCTTTCTTTCTTTCTTCTTTCTTTCTTCTTTCTTACTTTTCTTCTTTCTTTCTTCTCTCTTTCTTTCTTCTTTCTTTCTTCCTTTTTTCTTCGTTCTTTCTTTCTTCTTTCTTCTTTCTTTCTTCTTTCTTTCTTACTTCTTTCTTTCTTCTTTCTTACTTCTTTCTACTTTCTTTCTTCCTTCTTTCTTCTTTCTTTTTTCTTTCATTCTTTCTTTCTTCTTTGTTTCTTCTTTCTTTCTTCTTTCTTCCTCCTCTCTTTCTTTCTTCTTTCTTTCTTCTTTCTACCTTCTTTCTGTCTTTCTTTCTTTCTTGTTTCTTTCTTCTTTCTTACTTGTTATTACATTCTAACTTCTTTCTTTCTTCTTTCTTTTTTCTTTCTTTCTTCTTTCTTCTTTCTTTCTTTCTTCTTTCTTTCTTCTTTCTTTCTTTCTTTCTTCTTCTTTTCTTTATTCCTTCTTTTTTTCTTCTATCTTTCTTCTTTCTTTCATCTTTCTTTCTTCTTTCTTTCTTACTTCTTTCTTACTACTTTCTTACGTCTTTTTTAGTTCTTTCTTCCTTCTTTCTTTCTTCTTTCTTTTTTCTTTCTTTCTTCTTTCTTTCTTCTTTCTTTCTTCTTTCTTTCTTCTTTATTCTTTCTTTCTTCTTTCTTTCTTCTTTCTTTTTTCTTTCTGCTTTCTTTCTCCTTTCTTTATTCTTTCTTTCTGTCTTCTTTCTTTCTTCTTTCTCTCTTCTTTATTTCTTCTTTCTTTTTTACTTCTTTCTTTCTTCTTCCTTCTTTCTTTCTTCTTTCTTCTTTCTTTCTTCTTTCTCTCTTTCTACTTTATTTCTTCTTTCTTTCTTTCGTTCTTCTTTCATTCTTCTTTCTTCTTTCATTCTTCTTTCTTTCTTTTTTCTTTCTTTCTTCTTTCTTTCTTACTTCTTTTTTCTTTCTTTCTTCTTTCTTCTTTCTTTCTTTCTACTTTCTTTCTTCTTTCTTTCTTCTTTCTTCTTTCTTTCTGCTTTCTTTCCCCTTTCTTTATTCTTTCTTTCTTTCTTCTTTCTTTCTGCTTTCTTTCTTCTTTCCTTCTTTCTTCTTTCTTTCGTCTTTCTTTCTTCTTTGTTTCTTCTTTCTCTCTTTCTACTTTCTTTCTTCTTTCTTTGTTCTTTCTTTCTTCCTTCTTTTTTTCTTTCATCTTTCTTTCTTCATTATTTCTTTCTTCTTACTTTCTTCTTTCTTTATTCTTCCTTTCTTCTTCCTTTCTTCTTCCTTTCTTATTCCTTTCTTCTTCCTCTGTCTTCCTTTCTTATTTCTTTCTTCTTTCTTTTTTTTTCTTTCTTTCTTCTTTCTTTCTTCTTTCTTTCTTCTTTCGTTCTTCTTTCTTACTTCTTTCTTTCTAAATTCTTTCATACTTCTTTCTTACTTCTTTGTTTCTTCCTTCTTTCTTCTTTCTTTCTTCTTTCTTTCTTATTTCTCTCTTACTTCTTTCTTACTTCTTTCTTTCTTCTTTCTTTCTTCTTTATTCTTTCTTTCTTCTTTCATTCTTTCTTTCTTCTTTCCTTCTCTCTTACTTTCTTCTTTCTTTCTTCTTTAATTCTTCTTTCTCTCTCTTTCTTTCTTCTTTCTTTCTTTTTTCTTACTTCTTTTTTACTTCTTTCTTTCCTCTCTCTCTTTTCTTTCTTTCTTCTTTCTTTCTTCTTTCTTTCTTCTTTCTTTCTTCTTTCTTTCTTCTTTCTTTCTTTCTTTCTTCTTCCTTTCTTTCTTCCTTCTTTCTTTCTTCTTTCTTTCGTCTTTCTTTCTTCTTTCTTTCTTACTTCTTTCTTTCTTCATTCTTCCTTTCTTCTTTCTTTCTTCTTTCTTCTATCTTTTTTTCTTCTTTCTTTATCCTTTCTTTGTTCTTTCTTTCTTTCTCACTTTCTTTCTTTCTTTCTTTCTTTCTTTCTTTCTTTCTTCTTTCTTTCTTTCTTCATTCTTCCTTTCTTCTTTCTTCTTTACTTCTTTCTTTCTTCTTTCCTTCTTTCTTCTTTCTTTATTCTTTCTTTCTTCTTTCTTTCTTTCTTCTTTCTTTCTTCTTTCTTTCTTACTTCTTTCTTTCTTCATTCTTCCTTTCTTCTTTCTTTCTTCTTTCTTCTATCTTTTTTTCTTCTTTCTTTATCCTTTCTTTGTTCTTTCTTTCTTTCTCACTTTCTTTCTTTCTTTCTTTCTTTCTTTCTTCTTTCTTTCTTTCTTCATTCTTCCTTTCTTTCTTTCTTCTTTACTTCTTTCTTTCTTCTTTCCTTCTTTCTTCTTTCTTTATTCTTTCTTTCTTCTTTCTTTCTTTCTTCTTTCTTTCTTCTTTCTTTCTTACTTCTTTCTTTCTTCTTTCTTTCTTCTTTCTTTCTTCTTTCTTTCTTCTTTCTTTCATTCTTTCTTCTTTCTCTCTTTCTTCTTTCTTTCTTTCTTCTTACTTACTTTCTTCTTTCTTTCTAATTTCTTTCTTCCTTTTTATTTCTTCTTTCTTTCTTATTTCTTTATTCTTTCATTCTTCTTTCGTTCTTCTTTCATTCTTCTTTCTTCTTTTTTCTTTCTTCTTTCTTTCTTCTTTCTTTCTGCTTTCTTCTTTCTTTCTGCTTTCTTTCTTCTTTCTTTCTGTCTTCTTTCTTTCTTCTTTCTTTCTTCTTTCTTTCTTCTTTCTTCTTTCTTTGTTCTTCCTTTCTTCTTCCTTTCTTCTTCCTTTCCTATCCCTTTCTTATTCCTTTCTTCAGCCTTTCTTATTTCTTTCTTCTTTCTTTCTTTCTTCTTTCTTTCTTCTTTCTTTCTTCTTCCTTTCTTCTTTCCTTCTTATTTCTTTCTTACTTCTTTCTTACTTCTTTCTTTCTTCTTTCTTTCTTCTTTCTTCTTTCTTTCTTCTTTCATTCTTCTTTCATTCTTTCTTTCTTCTTTGTTTCTACTTTCTTTCTTCTTTCTTACTTCTTTTTTACTTATTTCTTACTTCTTTCTTTCTTCTTTCTTTTTTCTTTCTTTCTTCTTTCTTTATTCTTTCTTTCATCTTTCTGTCTTCTTTCTTTCTTTCTTTCTTTCTTTCTTCTTCCTTTCTTTCTTCCTTCTTTCTTTCTTTTTTCTTTCGTCTTTCTTCTTTCTTTCTTACATCTTTCTTAATTCTTTCTTACTTGTTTCTTACTTCTTTGTTACTTCTTTCTTACTTCTTTCATTCTTCTTTCTTCATTCTTTCTTTCTTCTTTCTTTCTTCTTTCTTTCTTCTTTCTTTCTTTCTTCTTTCTTTCTGCTTTCTTTCTTCTTTCTTTCTTTCTTCTTTCTTTCTTCTTTCTTTCTTCTTTCTTTCTTCTTTCTTTCTTCTTTCTTTCTTCTTTCTTTCATCTTCCTTTCTTCTTGGTCTCTTCTTTCTTTCTTCTTTCTTTCTTACGACTTTCTTCTTACTTTCTTTCTTATTTCTTCTTTCTTTCTTTCTTCTTTCGTTCTTCTTTCATTCTTCTTTCTTCTTTCTTTCTGTCTTCTTTCTTTCTTCTTTATTTCTTCTTTCTTTTTTCTTTCTCTCTTCTTTATTTCTTCTTTATTTCTTCTTTCTTTCTTTCTTCATTCTTTCTTTCTTCTTTCTTTCTTCCTTCTTTCTCTCTTCTTTCTTTCTTTCTTCTTTTTTCTTTCTTTCTTCTTTCATTCTTCTTTCTTTCTTCTTTCTTTCTTCTTTCTTCTGTCTTTCTTTCTTCTTTCTTTCTTCTTTCTTTCTTCTTTATTTCTTACTTCTTTCTTAATTCTTTCTTACTTCTTCTTTGTTATTTCTTTCTTCTTTTGTTCTTTCTTCTTTCTTTCTCCTTTCTTTCTTCTTTCTTTCTTCTTTCTTTCTTACTTCTTTCTTTCTTCTTTCTTTCTTCTTTCTTTCTTCTTTCCTTCTCCTTTCTTTCTTCTTTCTTTCTTCTTTCTTTCTTCTTTCTTTCTTCTTTCTTTCTTCTTTCTTTCTTCTTTCTTCCTTTTTTATCCTTTTTTCTTCTTTCATTCTTTCTTTCTTCTTTGTTTCTTCTTTCTTTCTTCTTTCCTTCTTCTCTCTTACTTTCTTCTTTCTTTCTTCTTTAATTCTTCTTTCTCTCTTTCTTTCCTTCTTTCTTCTTTCTTTCTTCTTTCTTACTTCTTTTTGACTTCTTTCTTACTTCTTTCTTTCTTCTTTCTTTTTTCTTTCTTTCTTCTTTCTTTATTCTTTCTTTCTTCTTTCTTTCTTCTTTCTTTCTTTCTTTCTTACTTCTTTCTTACTTGTTTCCTACTTCTTTGTTACTTCTTTCTTACTTCTTTCTTTCTTCTTTCTTTCTTCTTTCTTTCTTCTTTCTTTCTTTCTTTCTTTCATTCTTTCTTCTTTCTTTCTTCTTTCTTTCTTTCTTCTTACTTTCTTTCTTCTTTCTTCTTTCTTTCTTCTTTCTTTCTTTCTTCTTTCTTTCTTCCTTCTTTCTTTCTTCTTTCTTTCTTCTTTCTTTCTTTCTTCTTTCTTTTGCTTTCTTTCTTCTTTCTTTCTTTTTTCTTTCTTTCTTCTTTCTTTCTTCTTTCTTTCTCCTTTCATTCTTTCTTTCTTTCTTCTTTCTTTGATCTTCCTTTCTTCTTCGTTTCTTCTTTCTTTCTTCTTTCTTTCTTTCATCTTTCTTCTTTCTTTCTTACTTATTTCTTCTTTCTTTCTTTCTTTCTTCTTTCTTTCTTCTTTCTTCTTTCTTTCTTCTTTCTTTCTTTCTTCTTTCTTTCTTTCTTCTTTCTTTCTTCTTTCTTTCTTTCTTCTTTTTTCTTTCTTTCTTCTTTCATTCTTCTTTCTTTCTTCTTTCTTCTGTCTTTCTTTCTTCTTTCTTTCTTCTTTCTTTCTTTCTTCGTTCTTGCTTCTTTCTTCTTTAATTCTTTCTTTCTTTTTTCTTTCTTCTTAATTTCTTTCTTTCATTCTTCTTTCTTTCTTCTTTCTTTCTTCTTTGTTTCTTTCTTCTTAATTTCTTTCTTTCATTCTTCTTTCTTTCTTCATTCTTTCTTCTATCTTTCTTCTTTCTTTCTTCTTTCTTTCTTCTTTCTTTATTCTTTCTTTCTTCTTTCTTTCTTTCTTCTTTCTTTCGTCTTTCATTCTTCTTTCTCTCTTACTTCTTTCTTACTTCTTTCTTACTTGTTTCTTACTTCTTTGTTACTTCATTCTTACTTCTTTCTTTCTTCTTTCTTTTTTCTTTCCTTCTTCTTTCTTTCTTCTTTCTTTCTTATTTCTTTCTTTCTTCTTTCTTTCTTCTGTATTTCTTCTTTCTTTCTTACTACTTTCTTACTTCTTTCTTCTTTCTTTCTACTTTCTTCTTTCTTTCTTCTTTCTTTCTGCTTTCTTTATTCTTTCTTTCTTTCTTCTTTCTTTCTGATTTCTTTTTTCTTTCTTTTTTCTTCTTTCTTTCTTCTTTCTTTCTACTTTCTTCTTTCTTTCTACTTTCTTCTTTCTTTCTTCTTTCTTTCTGCTTTCTTTCTTCTTTCTTTCTTCTTTCTTTCTGATTTCTTTCTTCTTTCTTTTTTTCTTCTTTCTTTCTTCTTTCTTTCTTCTTTCTTCTTTCTTTCTTCTTTCTTCTTTCATTATTCTTTCTTTCTTCTTTCTTTCTTTCTTCTTTCTTTCTTACTTCTTACTTCTTTTTTCTTACTTTTTTCTTTCTTTCTTCTTTCTTTCTTTCTTCTCTCTTTCTTCTTTCTTTCGTCTTTCTTTCTTCTTTATTTCTACTTTCTCTCCTTCTTCTTTCTTTCTACTTTCTTTCCTCTTTCTTTCTTTCTTCTTTCTCTCTTCTTTCTTTCTTTCTTCTTTCTTCTTTCTTTCTTACTTCTTTCTTCTTTCTTTCTTCTTTCTTTCTTCTTTCTTCCTTTCTTCTTTCTTTCTTTCTTCTTTCTTTTCTTTATTCTTTCTTTATTCTTTCTTTCTTCTTTCTTTCTCCTTTCTTTCTTTCTTCTTTCCTTCCTCTTTCATTCTTACTTCTTTCTTACTTCTTTGTTAATTCTTTCTTCTTTCTTTCTTCTTTCTTTCATTCTTTCTTCTTTCTTTCATTCTTTCTTCTTTCTTTCTTTCTTCATTCTTTCTTCTTTCTTTCTATCTTCATTCCTACTTTATTCTTTCTTTCTTCTTTCTTTCTTCTTTCTTCTTTCTTTCTTCTTTCTTTCTGCTTTCTTTCTTCTTTCTTTCTTTCTTCTTTCTTTCTTCTGTCTTTCTTCTTTCATTCTTCTTTCTTTCTTCTTTCTTCTTTATTTCCTCTTTCTGCTTTCTTTCTTCTTACTTTCATTCTTCTTTCTTTCTGCTTTCTTTCTTCTTGCTTTTTTCTGTCTTTGTTCTTTCATTCTTCTTTCTTTCTTCTTTCTTCTTTCTTTCCTCTTTATTTCTGCTTTCTTTCTTCTTTCTTTCTTTCTTTCTTCTTTCTTTCTGCTTTCTTCCTTCTTTCTTTCTGTCTTCTTTCTTTCCTCTTTCTTTCTTCTTTCTTTCTTTCTTCTTTCTTTCTTCTTTCTTTCTTACTTCTTCCTTCTTTCTTTCTTCTTTCTTTCTTCTTTCTTTCTTTCTTCTTTCTTTCTCTCTTCATTCTTCCTTTCTTCTTTCTTTCTTTCTTCTTTCTTTCTTCTTTCTTTCTTTCTTCTTTCTTTCTTTCTTCTTTCTTTATTCTTTCTTTCTTCTTTCATTCTTCTTTCTTTCTTTTTTCTTTCTTCTTTCTTTCTTCTTTCTTTCTTTCTTCTTTCATTCTTCTTTCGTTCTTCTTTCTTTCTTTTTATTTCTTCTTCGTTTCTTTCTTCATTCTTTCTTTGTTCTTTCTTTCTTCTTCCTTTCTTCCTTCTTTCTCTCTTCTTCCATTCTTTCTTCATTCTTCTTTCTTTCTTTCTTCTTTCTTCTTTCTTTCTTTCTTTCTTTCTTTCTTTCTTCTTTCTTTCTTCTTTCTTTATTCTTCCTTTCTTCTTCCTTTCTTCTTCCTTTCTTTCTTCTTTCTTTCTTCTTTCTTTCTTACTTCTTTCTTACTTCTTTCTTCTTTCTTTCTTTTTTCTTTCTTCTCTCTTTCTTAATTCTTTCTTACTTCTTTCTATCTTCTTTCTTTCTTACTTCTTTCTTACTTCTTTCTTCCTTGTTTCTTACTTCTTTGTTATTTCTTTCTTACTTCTTTCTTTCTTCTTTATTTCTTTCTTTGATCTTTCTTTATTCATTCTTCTTCTTTCTTTCTTCTTTCTTTCTTAATTCTTTCTTACTTCTTTCTATCTTCTTTCTGTCTTTTTATTTCTTCTTCGTTTCTTTCTTCATTCTTTCTTTCTTCTTTCTTTCTTCCTTCCTTCTTCTTTTTTTCTTTCATCTTAATTTCTTTCTTTCATTCTTCTTTCTTTCTTCTTTCGTTCTTCTTTCTTCTTTCTTTCTTTCTTCTTTCTTTCTTCTTTCTTACTTCTTTCTTACTTCTACTTTGTTTTTTCTTTCTTTCTTCTTTCTTTCTCCTTTCTTTCTTCTTTCTTTCTTCATTCTTTCTTCTTTCTTTCTTCTTTCATTCTTTCTTTTTTCTTTGTTTCTTCTTTGTTTCTTCTTTTTTTCTTCTTTCTTTCTTTCTTCTTTCTTTCTTCTTTCTATCTTCTTTCTTTCTTTCTTTCTTTCTTTTTCTTTCTTCTTTCTTTCTTTTTTCCTTGTTCTTTCTTTCTTCTTTCTTTCTTTCTTCTTTCATTATTCTTTCTTTCTTTCTTCTTTCTGTCTTCTTTCTTTCTTTCTTACTTCTTCCTTCTTTCTTTCTTCTTTCTTTCTTCTTTCTTTCTTCTTTCTTTCTTCTTTCTTTCTTCGTTCTTTCCTTCTTTCTTTCTTCTTTCTTCTTTCCTACTTCTTTCTTTCTTACTTCTTTCTTCTTTCTTTCTTACTTCTTTCTTTCTTCTTTCTTCTTTCTTTCTCTCTTCTTTCTTTCTTTCTCCTTTCTTTCTTTCTTCTTTCTTTCTTCTTTCTTTCTTCTTTCTTTCTTTCTTCATTCTTCCTTTCTTCTTTATTTCTTTCTTCTACCATTCTTCTTTCTTTCTTTCTTTCTTTCTTCTTTCTTTATTGTTTCTTTCTTCTTTCTTTTTTTCTTCTTTCTTTCTTCTTTATTTCTTCTTTCTTTCTTACTTCTTTCTTACTTCTTTCTTGATTCTTTCTTTCTTCTTTCTTTCTTCTTTCTTTCTTTCTTTCATTCTTAATTCTTTCTTTCTTTCTTCATTCTTTCTTTATTCATTCTTTCTTCTTTCTTTCTTCTTTCTTTCTTTCTTCTTTCTTTCTTCCTTCTTTCTTTCTTCTTTCTTTCTTCTTTCTTTCTTTCTTCTTTCTTTTGCTTTCTTTCTTCTTTCTTTCTTTTTTCTTTCTTTCTTCTTTCTTTCTTCTTTCTTTCTCCTTTCATTCTTTCTTTCTTTCTTCTTTCTTTGATCTTCCTTTCTTCTTCGTTTCTTCTTTCTTTCTTCTTTCTTTCTTTCATCTTTCTTCTTTCTTTCTTACTTATTTCTTCTTTCTTTCTTTCTTTCTTCTTTCTTTCTTCTTTCTTCTTTCTTTCTTCTTTCTTTCTTTCTTCTTTCTTTCTTTCTTCTTTCTTTCTTCTTTCTTTCTTTCTTCTTTTTTCTTTCTTTCTTCTTTCATTCTTCTTTCTTTCTTCTTTCTTCTGTCTTTCTTTCTTCTTTCTTTCTTCTTTCTTTCATTCTTCGTTCTTGCTTCTTTCTTCTTTAATTCTTTCTTTCTTTTTTCTTTCTTCTTAATTTCTTTCTTTCATTCTTCTTTCTTTCTTCTTTCTTTCTTCTTTGTTTCTTTCTTCTTAATTTCTTTCTTTCATTCTTCTTTCTTTCTTCATTCTTTCTTCTATCTTTCTTCTTTCTTTCTTCTTTCTTTCTTCTTTCTTTATTCTTTCTTTCTTCTTTCTTTCTTTCTTCTTTCTTTCGTCTTTCATTCTTCTTTCTCTCTTACTTCTTTCTTACTTCTTTCTTACTTGTTTCTTACTTCTTTGTTACTTCATTCTTACTTCTTTCTTTCTTCTTTCTTTTTTCTTTCCTTCTTCTTTCTTTCTTCTTTCTTTCTTATTTCTTTCTTTCTTCTTTCTTTCTTCTGTATTTCTTCTTTCTTTCTTACTACTTTCTTACTTCTTTCTTCTTTCTTTCTACTTTCTTCTTTCTTTCTTCTTTCTTTCTGCTTTCTTTATTCTTTCTTTCTTTCTTCTTTCTTTCTGATTTCTTTTTTCTTTCTTTTTTCTTCTTTCTTTCTTCTTTCTTTCTACTTTCTTCTTTCTTTCTACTTTCTTCTTTCTTTCTTCTTTCTTTCTGCTTTCTTTCTTCTTTCTTTCTTCTTTCTTTCTGATTTCTTTCTTCTTTCTTTTTTTCTTCTTTCTTTCTTCTTTCTTTCTTCTTTCTTCTTTCTTTCTTCTTTCTTCTTTCATTATTCTTTCTTTCTTCTTTCTTTCTTTCTTCTTTCTTTCTTACTTCTTACTTCTTTTTTCTTACTTTTTTCTTTCTTTCTTCTTTCTTTCTTTCTTCTCTCTTTCTTCTTTCTTTCGTCTTTCTTTCTTCTTTATTTCTACTTTCTCTCCTTCTTCTTTCTTTCTACTTTCTTTCCTCTTTCTTTCTTTCTTCTTTCTCTCTTCTTTCTTTCTTTCTTCTTTCTTCTTTCTTTCTTACTTCTTTCTTCTTTCTTTCTTCTTTCTTTCTTCTTTCTTCCTTTCTTCTTTCTTTCTTTCTTCTTTCTTTTCTTTATTCTTTCTTTGTTCTTTCTTTCTTCTTTCTTTCTCCTTTCTTTCTTTCTTCTTTCCTTCCTCTTTCATTCTTACTTCTTTCTTACTTCTTTGTTAATTCTTTCTTCTTTCTTTCTTCTTTCTTTCATTCTTTCTTCTTTCTTTCATTCTTTCTTCTTTCTTTCTTTCTTCATTCTTTCTTCTTTCTTTCTATCTTCATTCCTACTTTATTCTTTCTTTCTTCTTTCTTTCTTCTTTCTTCTTTCTTTCTTCTTTCTTTCTGCTTTCTTTCTTCTTTCTTTCTTTCTTCTTTCTTTCTTCTGTCTTTCTTCTTTCATTCTTCTTTCTTTCTTCTTTCTTCTTTATTTCCTCTTTCTGCTTTCTTTCTTCTTACTTTCATTCTTCTTTCTTTCTGCTTTCTTTCTTCTTGCTTTTTTCTGTCTTTGTTCTTTCATTCTTCTTTCTTTCTTCTTTCTTCTTTCTTTCCTCTTTATTTCTGCTTTCTTTCTTCTTTCTTTCTTTCTTTCTTCTTTCTTTCTGCTTTCTTCCTTCTTTCTTTCTGTCTTCTTTCTTTCCTCTTTCTTTCTTCTTTCTTTCTTTCTTCTTTCTTTCTTCTTTCTTTCTTACTTCTTCCTTCTTTCTTTCTTCTTTCTTTCTTCTTTCTTTCTTTCTTCTTTCTTTCTCTCTTCATTCTTCCTTTCTTCTTTCTTTCTTTCTTCTTTCTTTCTTCTTTCTTTCTTTCTTCTTTCTTTCTTTCTTCTTTCTTTATTCTTTCTTTCTTCTTTCATTCTTCTTTCTTTCTTTTTTCTTTCTTCTTTCTTTCTTCTTTCTTTCTTTCTTCTTTCATTCTTCTTTCGTTCTTCTTTCTTTCTTTTTATTTCTTCTTCGTTTCTTTCTTCATTCTTTCTTTGTTCTTTCTTTCTTCTTCCTTTCTTCCTTCTTTCTCTCTTCTTCCATTCTTTCTTCTTTCTTCTTTCTTTCTTTCTTCTTTCTTCTTTCTTTCTTTCTTCTTTCTTTCTTTCTTCTTTCTTTCTTCTTTCTTTATTCTTCCTTTCTTCTTCCTTTCTTCTTCCTTTCTTTCTTCTTTCTTTCTTCTTTCTTTCTTACTTCTTTCTTACTTCTTTCTTCTTTCTTTCTTTTTTCTTTCTTCTCTCTTTCTTAATTCTTTCTTACTTCTTTCTATCTTCTTTCTTTCTTACTTCTTTCTTACTTCTTTCTTCCTTGTTTCTTACTTCTTTGTTATTTCTTTCTTACTTCTTTCTTTCTTCTTTATTTCTTTCTTTGATCTTTCTTTATTCATTCTTCTTCTTTCTTTCTTCTTTCTTTCTTAATTCTTTCTTACTTCTTTCTATCTTCTTTCTGTCTTTTTATTTCTTCTTCGTTTCTTTCTTCATTCTTTCTTTCTTCTTTCTTTCTTCCTTCCTTCTTCTTTTTTTCTTTCATCTTAATTTCTTTCTTTCATTCTTCTTTCTTTCTTCTTTCGTTCTTCTTTCTTCTTTCTTTCTTTCTTCTTTCTTTCTTCTTTCTTACTTCTTTCTTACTTCTACTTTGTTTTTTCTTTCTTTCTTCTTTCTTTCTCCTTTCTTTCTTCTTTCTTTCTTCTTCTTTCTTCTTTCTTCTTCTTTCATTCTTTCTTTTTTCTTTGTTTCTTCTTTGTTCTTCTTCTTTTTTCTTCTTTCTTTCTTTCTTCTTTCTTTCTTCTTTCTATCTTCTTTCTTTCTTTCTTTCTTTCTTTTTCTTTCTTCTTTCTTTCTTTTTTCCTTGTTCTTTCTTTCTTCTTTCTTTCTTTCTTCTTTCATTATTCTTTCTTTCTTTCTTCTTTCTGTCTTCTTTCTTTCTTTCTTACTTCTTCCTTCTTTCTTTCTTCTTTCTTTCTTCTTTCTTTCTTCTTTCTTTCTTCTTCTTTCTTCGTTCTTTCCTTCTTTCTTTCTTCTTTCTTCTTTCCTACTTCTTTCTTTCTTACTCTTTCTTCTTTCTTTCTACTTCTTTCTTTCTTCTTTCTTCTTTCTTTCTCTCTTCTTTCTTTCTTCTCCTTTCTTCTTTCTTCTTTCTTTCTTCTTTCTTTCTTCTTTCTTTCTTTCTTCATTCTTCCTTTCTTCTTTATTTCTTTATTCTACCATTCTTCTTTCTTTCTTTCTTTCTTTCTTCTTTCTTTATTGTTTCTTTCTTCTTTCTTTTTTTCTTCTTTCTTTCTTCTTTATTTCTTCTTTCTTTCTTACTTCTTTCTTACTTCTTTCTTGATTCTTTCTTTCTTCTTTCTTTCTTCTTTCTTTCTTTCTTTCATTCTTAATTCTTTCTTTCTTTCTTCATTCTTTCTTTATTCATTCTTTCTTCTTTCTTTCTTCTTTCTTTCTTCTTTCTTTCTTCTTTCTTTCTCTTTCTTTCTTCTTTCTTCTTTCTTCTTTCTTCTTTCTTCTTTCTTCTTTCTTCTTTCTTCTTTCTTCTTTCTTCTTTCTTCTTTCTTCTTTCTTCTTTCTTCTTTCTTCTCTCTTTTTCTTTCTATCTTCTTTCTTTCTTTCTTTCTGCCTTCTTTCTTCTTTCTTTCTGTCTTCTTTCTTTCTCACTTCTTTCTTATTTCTTTGTTCTTTGTTCTTTCTTCTTTCTTCTTTCTTCTTTCTTCTTTCTTCTTTCTTCTTTCTTCTTTCTTCTTTCTTCTTTCTTCTTTCTTCTTTCTTTCTCTCTTTCTTCTCTCTTCTTCTCTCTTTCTTCTCTCTTTCTTCTTTCTTTCTTCTTTCTTTATTTCTTTCTTTCTTCTTTCTTCTTTCTTTCTCTCTTCTTTCTTTCTTTCTCCTTTCTTTCTTTCTTTTTTCATTCTTCTTTCTTTCATCTTTCTTTCTGTCTTCTTTCTTTCTTTCTTTCTTTCTTCTTTCTTCTTTCTTTCTTCTTTCTTCTTTCTTCTTTCTTCTTTCTTTCTTTCTTTCTTCTTTCTTTCTTCTTTCTTTCTTCTTTCTTTCCTTCTTTCTTCTTTCTTTCTTCTTTCCTTCTTCTTTCTTCTTTCATTCTTCTTTCTTTCTTACTTCTTTCTTTCTTACTTCTTTCTTATTTCTTTCTTCTTTCTTCTTTCTTTCTTCTCTCTTTCGTCTTTCTTTCTTCTTTATTTCTTTCTTCTTTCATTCTTCTTTCTTTTTCCTTCTTTCTACGTCTTCCTTTCTTCTTCCTTTCTTCTTTCCTTCTTCTTTCTTTCTTCTTTCTTTCTTCTTCCTTTCTTCTTTCTTTCTTCTTTCTTTCTTCTTTCTTTCTTCTTTCTTCTTTCTTCTTTCTTCTTTCTTCTTCTTTCTTCATTTTTATTCTTTCTTTCTTCTTTCTTTCTTATTTCTTTCTTCCTTCATTTTTATTCTTTCTTTCTTCTTTCTTTCTTTCTTATTTCTTTCTTCTTTCTTTCTTACTTTTTTCTTACTTCCTTATTTCTTCTTTATTTCTTCTTTCTTCTTTCTTTATTACTTCTTTCTTTCTTACTTCTTTCTTATTTCTTTCTTCTTTCTTCTTTCTTTCTTTTTTTTCTCCTTCTTTCTTCTTTCTTTCTTCTTTCTTTCTTCTTTCTTTATTCTTCCTTTCTTCTTCCTTTCTTTATTCTTTCTTCTTTCTTTCTTCTTTCTTCTTTCTTTCTTTCTTTCTTCTTTCTTTCTTCTTTCTTTCTTCTTTATTCTTTCTTTCTTCTTCTTTCTTCTTTCTTTTTCTTTCTGCTTTCTTTCTCCTTTCTTTATTCTTTCTTTCTGTCTTCTTTCTTTCTTCTTTCTCTCTTCTTTATTTCTTCTTTCTTTTTTACTTCTTTCTTTCTTCTTCCTTCTTTCTTTCTTCTTTCTTCTTTCTTTCTTCTTTCTCTCTTTCTACTTTATTTCTTCTTTCTTTCTTTCGTTCTTCTTTCATTCTTCTTTCTTCTTTCATTCTTCTTTCTTTCTTTTTTCTTTCTTTCTTCTTTCTTTCTTACTTCTTTTTTCTTTCTTTCTTCTTTCTTCTTTCTTTCTTTCTACTTTCTTTCTTCTTTCTTTCTTCTTTCTTCTTTCTTTCTGCTTTCTTTCCCTTTCTTTATTCTTTCTTTCTTTCTTCTTTCTTTCTGCTTTCTTTCTTCTTTCCTTCTTTCTTCTTTCTTTCGTCTTTCTTTCTTCTTTGTTTCTTCTTTCTCTCTTTCTACTTTCTTTCTTCTTTCTTTGTTCTTTCTTTCTTCCTTCTTTTTTTCTTTCATCTTTCTTTCTTCATTATTTCTTCTTCTTACTTTCTTCTTTCTTTATTCTTCCTTTCTTCTTCCTTTCTTCTTCCTTTCTTATTCCTTTCTTCTTCCTCTGTCTTCCTTTCTTATTTCTTTCTTCTTTCTTTTTTTTTCTTTCTTTCTTCTTTCTTTCTTCTTTCTTTCTTCTTTCGTTCTTCTTTCTTACTTCTTTCTTTCTAAATTCTTTCATACTTCTTTCTTACTTCTTTGTTTCTTCCTTCTTTCTTCTTTCTTTCTTCTTTCTTTCTTATTTCTCTCTTACTTCTTTCTTACTTCTTTCTTTCTTCTTTCTTTCTTCTTTATTCTTTCTTTCTTCTTTCATTCTTTCTTTCTTCTTTCCTCTCTCTTACTTTCTTCTTTCTTTCTTCTTTAATTCTTCTTTCTCTCTCTTTCTTCTTCTTTCTTTCTTTTCTTACTTCTTTTTTACTTCTTTCTTTCCTCTCTCTCTTTTCTTTCTTTCTTCTTTCTTTCTTCTTTCTTTCTTCTTTCTTCTTCTTCTTTCTTCTTCTTTCTTTCTTTCTTCTTCCTTTCTTTCTTCCTTCTTTCTTTCTTCTTTCTTTCGTCTTTCTTTCTTCTTTCTTTCTTACTTCTTTCTTTCTTCATTCTTCTTTCTTCTTTCTTTCTTCTTTCTTCTATCTTTTTTTCTTCTTTCTTTATCCTTTCTTTGTTCTTTCTTTCTTTCTCACTTTCTTTCTTTCTTTCTTCTTTCTTTCTTTCTTTCTTCTTTCTTTCTTTCTTCATTCTTCCTTTCTTCTTTCTTCTTTACTTCTTTCTTTCTTCTTTCCTTCTTTCTTCTTTCTTTATTCTTTCTTTCTTCTTTCTTTCTTTCTTCTTTCTTTCTTCTTTCTTTCTTACTTCTTTCTTTCTTCATTCTTCCTTTCTTCTTTCTTTCTTCTTTCTTCTATCTTTTTTTCTTCTTTCTTTATCCTTTCTTTGTTCTTTCTTTCTTCTCACTTTCTTTCTTTCTTTCTTTCTTTCTTCTTCTTTCTTTCTTTCTTCATTCTTCCTTTCTTTCTTTCTTCTTTACTTCTTTCTTTCTTCTTTCCTTCTTTCTTCTTTCTTTATTCTTTCTTTCTTCTTTCTTTCTTTCTTCTTTCTTTCTTCTTTCTTTCTTACTTCTTTCTTTCTTCTTTCTTTCTTCTTTCTTTCTTCTTTCTTTCTTCTTTCTTTCATTCTTTCTTCTTTCTCTCTTTCTTCTTTCTTTCTTTCTTCTTACTTACTTTCTTCTTTCTTTCTAATTTCTTTCTTCCTTTTTATTTCTTCTTTCTTTCTTATTTCTTTATTCTTTCATTCTTCTTTCGTTCTTCTTTCATTCTTCTTTCTTCTTTTTTCTTTCTTCTTTCTTTCTTCTTTCTTTCTGCTTTCTTCTTTCTTTCT
Source organism: Columba livia (assembly GCF_036013475.1). NCBI lineage: Eukaryota > Metazoa > Chordata > Aves > Columbiformes > Columbidae > Columba > Columba livia. The sequence continues at coordinate 29,858 of NW_027043526.1, read as the reverse complement.
GCTTTCTTTCTTCTTTCTTTCTGTCTTCTTTCTTTCTTCTTTCTTTCTTCTTTCTTTCTTCTTTCTTCTTTCTTTGTTCTTCCTTCTTCTTCCTTTCTTCTTCCTTTCCTATCCCTTTCTTATTCCTTTCTTCAGCCTTTCTTATTTCTTTCTTCTTTCTTTCTTTCTTCTTTCTTTCTTCTTTCTTTCTTCTTCCTTTCTTCTTTCCTTCTTATTTCTTTCTTACTTCTTTCTTACTTCTTTCTTTCTTCTTTCTTTCTTCTTTCTTCTTTCTTTCTTCTTTCATTCTTCTTTCATTCTTTCTTCTTCTTTGTTTCTACTTTCTTTCTTCTTTCTTACTTCTTTTTTACTTATTTCTTACTTCTTTCTTTCTTCTTTCTTTTTTCTTTCTTTCTTCTTTCTTTATTCTTTCTTTCATCTTTCTGTCTTCTTTCTTTCTTTCTTTCTTTCTTTCTTCTTCCTTTCTTTCTTCCTTCTTTCTTTCTTTTTCTTTCGTCTTTCTTCTTTCTTTCTTACATCTTTCTTATTCTTTCTTACTTGTTTCTTACTTCTTTGTTACTTCTTTCTTACTTCTTTCATTCTTCTTTCTTCATTCTTTCTTTCTTCTTTCTTTCTTCTTTCTTTCTTCTTTCTTTCTTTCTTCTTTCTTTCTGCTTTCTTCTTCTTTCTTTCTTTCTTCTTTCTTCTTCTTTCTTTCTTCTTTCTTTCTTCTTTCTTTCTTCTTTCTTTCTTCTTTCTTTCATCTTCCTTTCTTCTTGGTCTCTTCTTTCTTTCTTCTTTCTTTCTTACGACTTTCTTCTTACTTTCTTTCTTATTTCTTCTTTCTTTCTTCTTCTTTCGTTCTTCTTTCATTCTTCTTTCTTCTTTCTTTCTGTCTTCTTTCTTTCTTCTTTATTTCTTCTTTCTTTTTTCTTTCTCTCTTCTTATTTCTTCTTTATTTCTTCTTTCTTTCTTTCTTCATTCTTTCTTTCTTCTTTCTTTCTTCCTTCTTTCTCTCTTCTTTCTTTCTTTCTTCTTTTTTCTTTCTTTCTTCTTTCATTCTTCTTTCTTTCTTCTTTCTTTCTTCTTTCTTCTGTCTTTCTTTCTTCTTTCTTTCTTCTTTCTTTCTTCTTTATTTCTTACTTCTTTCTTAATTCTTTCTTACTTCTTCTTTGTTATTTCTTTCTTCTTTTGTTCTTTCTTCTTTCTTTCTCCTTTCTTTCTTCTTTCTTTCTTCTTTCTTTCTTACTTCTTTCTTCTTCTTTCTTTCTTCTTTCTTTCTTCTTTCCTTCTCCTTTCTTTCTTCTTTCTTTCTTCTTTCTTTCTTCTTTCTTTCTTCTTTCTTTCTTCTTTCTTTCTTCTTTCTTCCTTTTTTATCCTTTTTTCTTCTTTCATTCTTTCTTTCTTCTTTGTTTCTTCTTTCTTTCTTCTTTCCTTCTTCTCTCTTACTTTCTTCTTTCTTTCTTCTTTAATTCTTCTTTCTCTCTTTCTTCCTTCTTTCTTCTTTCTTTCTTCTTTCTTACTTCTTTTTGACTTCTTTCTTACTTCTTTCTTTCTTCTTTCTTTTTTCTTTCTTTCTTCTTTCTTTATTCTTTCTTTCTTCTTTCTTTCTTCTTTCTTTCTTTCTTTCTTACTTCTTTCTTACTTGTTTCCTACTTCTTTGTTACTTCTTTCTTACTTCTTTCTTTCTTCTTTCTTTCTTCTTTCTTTCTTCTTTCTTTCTTTCTTTCTTTCATTCTTTCTTCTTTCTTTCTTCTTTCTTTCTTTCTTCTTACTTTCTTTCTTCTTTCTTCTTTCTTTCTTCTTTCTTTCTTTCTTCTTTCTTTCTTCCTTCTTTCTTTCTTCTTTCTTTCTTCTTTCTTTCTTTCTTCTTTCTTTTGCTTTCTTTCTTCTTTCTTTCTTTTTCTTTCTTTCTTCTTTCTTTCTTCTTTCTTTCTCCTTTCATTCTTTCTTTCTTTCTTCTTTCTTTGATCTTCCTTTCTTCTTCGTTTCTTCTTTCTTTCTTCTTTCTTTCTTTCATCTTTCTTCTTTCTTTCTTACTTATTTCTTCTTTCTTTCTTTCTTTCTTCTTTCTTTCTTCTTTCTTCTTTCTTTCTTCTTTCTTTCTTTCTTCTTTCTTTCTTTCTTCTTTCTTTCTTCTTTCTTCTTTCTTCTTTTTTCTTTCTTTCTTCTTTCATTCTTCTTTCTTTCTTCTTTCTTCTGTCTTTCTTTCTTCTTTCTTTCTTCTTTCTTTCTTTCTTCGTTCTTGCTTCTTTCTTCTTTAATTCTTTCTTTCTTTTTTCTTTCTTCTTAATTTCTTTCTTTCATCTTCTTTCTTTCTTCTTTCTTTCTTCTTTGTTTCTTTCTTCTTAATTTCTTTCTTTCATTCTTCTTTCTTTCTTCATTCTTTCTTCTATCTTTCTTCTTTCTTTCTTCTTTCTTTCTTCTTTCTTTATTCTTTCTTTCTTCTTTCTTTCTTTCTTCTTTCTTTCGTCTTTCATTCTTCTTTCTCTCTTACTTCTTTCTTACTTCTTTCTTACTTGTTTCTTACTTCTTTGTTACTTCATTCTTACTTCTTTCTTTCTTCTTTCTTTTTTCTTTCCTTCTTCTTTCTTTCTTCTTTCTTTCTTATTTCTTTCTTTCTTCTTTCTTTCTTCTGTATTTCTTCTTTCTTTCTTACTACTTTCTTACTTCTTTCTTCTTTCTTTCTACTTTCTTCTTTCTTTCTTCTTTCTTTCTGCTTTCTTTATTCTTTCTTTCTTTCTTCTTTCTTTCTGATTTCTTTTTTCTTTCTTTTTTCTTCTTTCTTTCTTCTTTCTTTCTACTTTCTTCTTTCTTTCTACTTTCTTCTTTCTTTCTTCTTTCTTTCTGCTTCTTTCTTCTTTCTTTCTTCTTTCTTTCTGATTTCTTTCTTCTTTCTTTTTTTCTTCTTTCTTTCTTCTTTCTTTCTTCTTTCTTCTTTCTTTCTTCTTTCTTCTTTCATTATTCTTTCTTTCTTCTTTCTTTCTTTCTTCTTTCTTTCTTACTTCTTACTTCTTTTTCTTACTTTTTTCTTTCTTTCTTCTTTCTTTCTTTCTCTCTCTTTCTTCTTTCTTTCGTCTTTCTTTCTTCTTTATTTCTACTTTCTCCTTCTTCTTTCTTCTACTTTCTTTCCTCTTTCTTTCTTTCTTCTTTCTCTCTTCTTTCTTTCTTTCTTCTTTCTTCTTTCTTTCTTACTTCTTTCTTCTTTCTTTCTTCTTTCTTTCTTCTTTCTTCCTTTCTTCTTTCTTTCTTTCTTCTTTCTTTTCTTTATTCTTTCTTTATTCTTTCTTTCTTCTTCTTTCTCCTTTCTTTCTTTCTTCTTTCCTTCCTCTTTCATTCTTACTTCTTTCTTACTTCTTTGTTAATTCTTTCTTCTTTCTTTCTTCTTTCTTTCATTCTTTCTTCTTTCTTTCATTCTTTCTTCTTTCTTCTTTCTTCATTCTTTCTTCTTTCTTTCTATCTTCATTCCTACTTTATTCTTTCTTTCTTCTTTCTTTCTTCTTTCTTCTTTCTTTCTTCTTTCTTTCTGCTTTCTTTCTTCTTTCTTTCTTTCTTCTTTCTTTCTTCTGTCTTTCTTCTTTCATTCTTCTTTCTTTCTTCTTTCTTCTTTATTTCCTCTTTCTGCTTTCTTTCTTCTTACTTTCATTCTTCTTTCTTTCTGCTTTCTTTCTTCTTGCTTTTTTCTGTCTTTGTTCTTTCATTCTTCTTTCTTTCTTCTTTCTTCTTTCTTTCCTCTTTATTTCTGCTTTCTTTCTTCTTTCTTTCTTTCTTCTTCTTTCTTTCTGCTTTCTTCCTTCTTTCTTTCTGTCTTCTTTCTTTCCTCTTTCTTTCTTCTTTCTTCTTTCTCTTTCTTTCTTCTTTCTTTCTTACTTCTTCCTTCTTTCTTTCTTCTTTCTTTCTTCTTTCTTTCTTTCTTCTTTCTTTCTCTCTTCATTCTTCCTTTCTTCTTTCTTTCTTTCTTCTTTCTTTCTTCTTTCTTTCTTTCTTCTTTCTTTCTTTCTTCTTTCTTTATTCTTTCTTTCTTCTTTCATTCTTCTTTCTTTCTTTTTCTTTCTTCTTTCTTTCTTCTTTCTTTCTTTCTTCTTTCATTCTTCTTTCGTTCTTCTTTCTTTCTTTTTATTTCTTCTTCGTTTCTTTCTTCATTCTTTCTTTGTTCTTTCTTTCTTCTTCCTTTCTTCCTTCTTTCTCTCTTCTTCCATTCTTTCTTCATTCTTCTTCTTTCTTTCTTCTTTCTTCTTTCTTTCTTTCTTCTTTCTTTCTTTCTTCTTTCTTTCTTCTTTCTTTATTCTTCCTTTCTTCTTCCTTTCTTCTTCCTTTCTTTCTTCTTTCTTTCTTCTTTCTTTCTTGACTTCTTTCTTACTTCTTTCTTCTTTCTTTCTTTTTTCTTTCTCTCTCTTTCTTAATTCTTTCTTACTTCTTTCTATCTTCTTTCTTTCTTACTTCTTTCTTACTTCTTTCTTCCTTGTTCTTACTTCTTTGTTATTTCTTTCTTACTTCTTTCTTTCTTCTTTATTTCTTTCTTTGATCTTTCTTTATTCATTCTTCTTCTTTCTTTCTTCTTTCTTTCTTAATTCTTTCTTACTTCTTTCTATCTTCTTTCTGTCTTTTTATTTCTTCTTCGTTCTTTCTTCATTCTTTCTTTCTTCTTTCTTTCTTCCTTCCTTCTTCTTTTTTTCTTTCATCTTAATTTCTTTCTTTCATTCTTCTTTCTTTCTTCTTTCGTTCTTCTTTCTTCTTTCTTTCTTTCTTCTTTCTTTCTTCTTTCTTACTTCTTTCTTACTTCTACTTTGTTTTTCTTTCTTTCTTCTTTCTTTCTCCTTTCTTTCTTCTTTCTTTCTTCATTCTTTCTTCTTTCTTTCTTCTTTCATTCTTTCTTTTTTCTTTGTTTCTTCTTTGTTTCTTCTTTTTTTCTTCTTTCTTTCTTTCTTCTTTCTTTCTTCTTTCTTTCTTCTTTCTTCTTTCTTTCTTTCTTTTTCTTTCTTCTTTCTTTCTTTTTTCCTTGTTCTTTCTTTCTTCTTTCTTTCTTTCTTCTTTCATTATTCTTTCTTTCTTTCTTCTTTCTGTCTTCTTTCTTTTCTTCTTACTTCTTCCTTCTTTCTTTCTTCTTTCTTTCTTCTTTCTTTCTTCTTTCTTTCTTCTTTCTTTCTTCGTTCTTTCCTTCTTTCTTTCTTCTTTCTTCTTTCCTACTTCTTTCTTTCTTACTTCTTTCTTCTTTCTTTCTTACTTCTTTCTTTCTTCTTTCTTCTTTCTTTCTCTCTTCTTTCTTTCTTTCTCCTTTCTTTCTTTCTTCTTTCTTTCTTCTTTCTTTCTTCTTTCTTCTTTCTTCATTCTTCCTTTCTTCTTTATTTCTTTCTTCTACCATTCTTCTTTCTTTCTTTCTTTCTTTCTTCTTTCTTTATTGTTTCTTTCTTCTTTCTTTTTTTCTTCTTTCTTTCTTCTTTATTTCTTCTTTCTTTCTTACTTCTTTCTTACTTCTTTCTTGATTCTTTCTTTCTCTTTCTTTCTTCTTTCTTTCTTTCTTTCATTCTTAATTCTTTCTTTCTTTCTTCATTCTTTCTTTATTCATTCTTTCTTCTTTCTTTCTTCTTTCTTTCTTTCTTCTTTCTTTCCTTCCTTCTTCTTTCTTCTTTCTTTCTTCTTTCTTTCTTTCTTCTTTCTTTTGCTTTCTTTCTTCTTTCTTTCTTTTTTCTTTCTTTCTTCTTTCTTTCTTCTTTCTTCTCCTTTCATTCTTTCTTTCTTCTTCTTTCTTTGATCTTCCCTTTCTTCTTCGTTTCTTCTTTCTTTCTTCTTTCTTTCTTTCATCTTTCTTCTTTCTTTCTTACTTATTTCTTCTTTCTTTCTTTCTTTCTTCTTTCTTTCTTCTTTCTTCTTTCTTTCTTCTTTCTTTCTTTCTTCTTTCTTTCTTTCTTCTTTCTTTCTTCTTTCTTTCTTTCTTCTTTTTTCTTTCTTTCTTCTTTCATTCTTCTTTCTTTCTTCTTTCTTCTGTCTTTCTTTCTTCTTTCTTTCTTCTTTCTTTCATTCTTCGTTCTTGCTTCTTTCTTCTTTAATTCTTTCTTTCTTTTTTCTTTCTTCTTAATTTCTTTCTTTCATTCTTCTTTCTTTCTTCTTTCTTTCTTCTTGTTTCTTTCTTCTTAATTTCTTTCTTTCATTCTTCTTTCTTTCTTCATTCTTTCTTCTATCTTTCTTCTTTCTTCTTCTTTCTTTCTTCTTTCTTTATTCTTTCTTTCTTCTTTCTTTCTTTCTTCTTTCTTTCGTCTTTCATTCTTCTTTCTCTCTTACTTCTTTCTTACTTCTTTCTTACTTGTTCTTACTTCTTTGTTACTTCATTCTTACTTCTTTCTTTCTTCTTTCTTTTTTCTTTCCTTCTTCTTTCTTTCTTCTTTCTTTCTTATTTCTTTCTTTCTTCTTTCTTTCTTCTGTATTTCTTCTTTCTTTCTTACTACTTTCTTACTTCTTTCTTCTTTCTTTCTACTTTCTTCTTTCTTTCTTCTTTCTTTCTGCTTTCTTTATTCTTTCTTTCTTTCTTCTTTCTTTCTGATTTCTTTTTTCTTTCTTTTTCTTCTTTCTTTCTTCTTTCTTTCTACTTTCTTCTTTCTTTCTACTTTCTTCTTTCTTTCTTCTTTCTTTCTGCTTTCTTTCTTCTTTCTTTCTTCTTTCTTTCTGATTTCTTTCTTCTTTCTTTTTTCTTCTTCTTTCTTCTTTCTTTCTTCTTTCTTCTTTCTTTCTTCTTTCTTCTTTCATTATTCTTTCTTTCTTCTTTCTTTCTTTCTTCTTTCTTTCTTACTTCTTACTTCTTTTTTCTTACTTTTTTCTTTCTTTCTTCTTTCTTTCTTTCTTCTCTCTTTCTTCTTTCTTTCGTCTTTCTTTCTTCTTTATTTCTACTTTCTCTCCTTCTTCTTTCTTTCTACTTTCTTTCCTCTTTCTTTCTTTCTTCTTTCTCTCTTCTTTCTTTCTTTCTTCTTTCTTCTTTCTTTCTTACTTCTTTCTTCTTTCTTTCTTCTTTCTTTCTTCTTTCTTCCTTTCTTCTTTCTTTCTTTCTTCTTTCTTTCTTTATTCTTTCTTTATTCTTTCTTTCTTCTTTCTTTCTCCTTTCTTTCTTTCTTCTTTCCTTCCTCTTTCATTCTTACTTCTTTCTTACTTCTTTGTTAATTCTTTCTTCTTTCTTTCTTCTTTCTTTCATTCTTTCTTCTTTCTTTCATTCTTTCTCTTTCTTTCTTTCTTCATTCTTTCTTCTTTCTTTCTATCTTCATTCCTACTTTATTCTTTCTTTCTTCTTTCTTTCTCTTCTTCTTTCTTTCTTCTTTCTTTCTGCTTTCTTTCTTCTTTCTTTCTTTCTTCTTTCTTTCTTCTGTCTTTCTTCTTTCATTCTTCTTTCTTTCTTCTTTCTTCTTTATTTCCTCTTTCTGCTTTCTTTCTTCTTACTTTCATTCTTCTTTCTTTCTGCTTTCTTTCTTCTTGCTTTTTTCTGTCTTTGTTCTTTCATTCTTCTTTCTTTCTTCTTTCTTCTTTCTTTCCTCTTTATTCTGCTTTCTTTCTTCTTTCTTTCTTTCTTCTTCTTTCTTTCTGCTTTCTTCCTTCTTTCTTTCTGTCTTCTTTCTTTCCTCTTTCTTTCTTCTTTCTTTCTTTCTTCTTTCTTTCTTCTTTCTTTCTTACTTCTTCCTTCTTTCTTTCTTCTTTCTTTCTTCTTTCTTTCTTTCTTCTTTCTTTCTCTCTTCATTCTTCCTTTCTTCTTTCTTTCTTTCTTCTTTCTTCTTCTTTCTTTCTTTCTTCTTTCTTTCTTTCTTCTTTCTTTATTCTTTCTTTCTTCTTTCATTCTTCTTTCTTCTTTTTTCTTTCTTCTTTCTTTCTTCTTTCTTTCTTTCTTCTTTCATTCTTCTTTCGTTCTTCTTTCTTCTTTTTATTTCTTCTTCGTTTCTTTCTTCATTCTTTCTTTGTTCTTTCTTTCTTCTTCCTTTCTTCCTTCTTTCTCTCTTCTTCCATTCTTTCTTCTTCTTCTTTCTTTCTTTCTTCTTTCTTCTTTCTTTCTTCTTTCTTTCTTTCTTTCTTTCTTCTTCTTTCTTTATTCTTCCTTTCTTCTTCCTTTCTTCTTCCTTTCTTTCTTCTTTCTTTCTTCTTTCTTTCTTACTTCTTTCTTACTTCTTTCTTCTTTCTTTCTTTTTTCTTTCTTCTCTCTTTCTTAATTCTTTCTTACTTCTTTCTATCTTCTTTCTTTCTTACTTCTTTCTTACTTCTTTCTTCCTTGTTTCTTACTTCTTTGTTATTTCTTTCTTACTTCTTCTTTCTTCTTTATTTCTTTCTTTGATCTTTCTTTATTCATTCTTCTTCTTTCTTTCTTCTTTCTTTCTTAATTCTTTCTTACTTCTTTCTATCTTCTTTCTGTCTTTTTATTTCTTCTTCGTTCTTTCTTCATTCTTTCTTTCTTCTTTCTTTCTTCCTTCCTTCTTCTTTTTTTCTTTCATCTTAATTTCTTTCTTTCATTCTTCTTTCTTTCTTCTTTCGTTCTTCTTTCTTCTTTCTTTTCTTTCTTCTTTCTTTCTTCTTTCTTACTTCTTTCTTACTTCTACTTTGTTTTTTCTTTCTTTCTTCTTTCTTTCTCCTTTCTTTCTTCTTTCTTTCTTCATTCTTTCTTCTTTCTTCTTCTTTCATTCTTTCTTTTTTCTTTGTTTCTTCTTTGTTTCTTCTTTTTTTCTTCTTTCTTTCTTTCCTTCTTTCTTCTTCTTTCTATCTTCTTTCTTTCTTTCTTTCTTTCTTTTTCTTTCTTCTTTCTTTCTTTTTCCTTGTTCTTTCTTTCTTCTTTCTTTCTTTCTTCTTTCATTATTCTTTCTTTCTTTCTTCTTTCTGTCTTCTTTCTTTCTTTCTTACTTCTTCCTTCTTTCTTTCTTCTTTCTTTCTTCTTTCTTTCTTCTTCTTTCTTTCTTCTTTCTTTCTTCGTTCTTTCCTCTTTCTTTCTTCTTTCTTCTTTCCTACTTCTTTCTTTCTTACTTCTTTCTTCTTTCTTTCTTACTTCTTTCTTTCTTCTTTCTTCTTTCTTTCTCTCTTCTTTCTTTCTTTCTCCTTTCTTTCTTTCTTCTCTTTCTTTCTTCTTTCTTTCTTCTTTCTTTCTTTCTTCATTCTTCCTTTCTTCTTTATTTCTTTATTCTACCATTCTTCTTTCTTTCTTTCTTTCTTTCTTCTTTCTTTATTGTTTCTTTCTTCTTTCTTTTTTCTTCTTTCTTTCTCTTTATTTCTTCTTTCTTTCTTACTTCTTTCTTACTTCTTTCTTGATTCTTTCTTTCTTCTTTCTTTCTTCTTTCTTTCTTTCTTTCATTCTTAATTCTTTCTTTCTTTCTTCATTCTTTCTTTATTCATTCTTTCTTCTTTCTTTCTTCTTTCTTTCTTCTTTCTTCTTTCTTCTTTCTTTCTTCTTTCTTTCTCTTCTTCTTTCTTCTTCTTCTTCTTTCTTCTTTCTTCTTTCTTCTTTCTTCTTCTTCTTCTCTTTCTTCTCTTTCTTCTTTCTTCTTCTCTTCTTTCTTCTTTCTTCTTCTTCTTTCTTCTTCTTCTTTCTTCTTTCTTCTTCTTTCTTTCTATCTCTTCTTCTTCTTTCTTTCTGTCTTCTTCTTCTTCTTTCTCTCCTTCTTTCTTATTTCTTTGTTCTTTGTTCTTTCTTCTTTCTTCTTCTTTCTTCTTTCTTCTTTCTTCTTTCTTCTTTCTTCTTTCTCTCTTTCTTCTTTCTTTCTTCTCTCTTTCTTCTCTCTTTCTTCTCTTTCTTCTCTCTTTCTTCTTTCTTCTTCTTCTTTATTTCTTCTCTTTCTTCTTCTTCTTCTTTCTTTCTCTCTTCTTTCTTTCTTTCTCTTTCTTTCTTTCTTTTTTCATTCTTCTTTCTTTCATCTTTCTTTCTGTCTTCTTTCTTTCTTTCTTTCTTTCTTCTTTCTTCTTTCTTTCTTCTTTCTTCTTTCTTCTTTCTCTTTCTTTCTTTCTTTCTTCTTCTTTCTTTCTTCTTTCTTTCTTCTTTCTTTCTTCTTTCTTCTTTCTTTCTTCTTTCCTTCTTCTTTCTTCTTTCATTCTTCTTTCTTTCTTACTTCTTCTTTCTTACTTCTTTCTTATTTCTTTCTTCTTCTCTTCTTTCTTCTCTCTTTCGTCTTTCTTTCTTCTTTATTTCTTTCTTCTTTCATTCTTCTTTCTTTTTCCTTCTTCTTACGTCTTCCTTTCTTCTTCTTTCTTCTTTCCTTCTTCTTTCTTTCTTCTCTTCTTTCTTCTTCTTCCTTTCTTTCTTTCTTTCTTCTTTCTTTCTTCTTTCTTTTCTTCTTTCTTCTTTCTTCTTCTTCTTTCTTCTTTCTTTCTTCATTTTTATTCTTTCTTTCTTCTTTCTTTCTTATTTCTTTCTTCCTTCATTTTTATTCTTTCTTTCTTCTTTCTTTCTTTCTTATTTCTTTCTTCTTTCTTTCTTACTTTTTTCTTACTTCCTTATTTCTTCTTTATTTCTTCTTTCTTCTTTCTTTATTACTTCTTTCTTTCTTACTTCTTTCTTATTTCTTTCTTCTTTCTTCTTTCTTTCTTTTTTTTTCTCCTTCTTTCTTCTTTCTTTCTTCTTTCTTTCTTCTTTCTTATTCTTCCTTTCTTCTTCCTTTCTTTATTCTTTCTTCTTTCTTTCTTCTCTTTCTTCTTTCTTTCTTTCTTTCTTCTTTCTTTCTTCTTTCTTTCTTCTTTCTTTTTTCTTCTTTCTGTCTTCTCTCTTTCTTCTTTCTTTAATCTTCCTTTCTTCTTCCTTTCTTCTTTCTTACCTTATTCTTACTTCTTTCTTTCATCTTTCTTCCTTCTTTCTTTTTTCATTCTTCTTTCATTCTTTCTTTCTTCTTTTATTCTTTCTTTCTTCTTTGTTTCTTCTTTCTTTCTTCTTTCTTCTTTCTTTCTTCTTTCTTCTTTCTATCTTCTTTCTCAATTTCTTTCTTTCTTTCTTTCTTCTTTCTTTCTTATTTCTCTCTTACTTCTTTCTTCTTTCTTTCTTCTTTCTTACTTCTTTCTTACTTCTTTCTTACTTCTTTCTTCTTTCTTTCTTTCTTCTTTCTTTCTTTCTAATTTCTTTCTTCTTTCTTTCTTCTTTCTTTCCTCTTTCTTTCGTCTTTCTTTCTGTTTTCTTTCCTACTTCTTTCTTACTTCTTTCTTACTTGTTTCTTCCTTCTTTTTTACTTCTTTCTTACTTCTTCTTTCTTCTTTCTTTCTTCTTTCTTCTTTCCTTCTTCTTTCTTTCTTACTTCTTTCTTTCTTCTTTCTTTCTTCTTCTTTCTTCTTTCTTCTTTCTTTCTTCTTTTTCTTCTTTCTTTCTTCTTTCTTTCTTTCTTTCTTCTTCTTTCTTCTTCTTTCTATCTTCTTTCTTTCTTTCTTTCTTTCTTTTTCTTTCTTCTTTCTTTCTTTTTTCCTGTTCTTTCTTTCTTCTTTCTTTCTTTCTTCTTTCATTATTCTTTCTTTCTTTCTTCTTTCTGTCTTCTTTCTTCTTTCTTAACTTCTTCCTTCTTTCTTTCTTCTTTCTTTCTTCTTTCTTTCTTCTTTCTTTCTTTCTTTCTTTCTTCGTTCTTTCCTTCTTTCTTTCTTCTTTCTTCTTTCCTACTTCTTTCTTTCTTACTTCTTTCTTCTTTCTTTCTTACTTCTTTCTTTCTTCTTTCTTCTTTCTTTCTCTCTCTTCTTTCTTTCTTTCTCCTTTCTTTCTTTCTTCTTTCTTTCTTCTTTCTTTCTTCTTTCTTTCTTTCTTCATTCTTCCTTTCTTCTTTATTTCTTTCTTCTACCATTCTTCTTTCTTTCTTTCTTTCTTTCTTCTTTCTTTATTGTTTCTTTCTTCTTTCTTTTTTTCTTCTTTCTTTCTTCTTTATTTCTTCTTTCTTTCTTACTTCTTTCTTACTTCTTTCTTGATTCTTTCTTTCTTCTTTCTTTCTTCTTTCTTTCTTCTTTCTTTCTTCTTTCTTTCATTCTTAATTCTTTCTTTCTTTCTTCATTCTTTCTTTATTCATTCTTTCTTCTTTCTTTCTTCTTCTTTCTTCTTTTATTCTTCTTTCTTTCTTCTTCTTTCTTCTTTCTTCTTCTTCTTCTTCTTTCTTTCTTCTTCTTCTTCTTCTTCTTCTTTCTTCTTTCTTCTTTCTTCTTTCTTCTTTCTTCTTTCTTCTTTCTTCTTTCTTCTCTCTTTTTTCTTTCTATCTTCTTTCTTTCTTTCTTTCTGCCTTCTTTCTTCTTTCTTTCTGTCTTCTTTCTTTCTCACTTCTTTCTTATTTCTTTGTTCTTTCTTCTTCTTCTTTCTTTCTTCTCTTCTTCTTTCTTCTTTCTTCTTTCTTCTTTCTTCTTTCTTCTTTCTTCTTTTCTTCTTTCTTCTTTCTTCTTTCTTCTTTCTTCTTTCTTCTTCTCTTCTTTCTTCTTCTTCTTCTTTCTTCTCTCTTTCTTCTCTCTTTCTTCTCTCTTTCTTCTCTCTTCTCTTTCTTTCTTCTTCTTTATTTCTTTCTTTCTTCTTTCTTCTTTCTTCTCTCTCTTCTTTCTTCTTTCTCCTTTCTTTCTTTCTTTTTTCATCTTCTTCTTTCTTTCATCTTTCTTTCTGTCTTCTTCTTCTTTCTTTCTTTCTTCTTTCTTCTTTCTTTCTTTCTTCTCTTCTTTCTTCTTTCTTCTTTCTTCTTCTTTCTTTCTTTCTTTCTTCTTTCTTTCTTCTTTCTTCTTCTTCTTTCTTTCTTCTTTCTTCTTTCTTTCTTCTTTCCTTCTTCTTTCTTCTTTCATTCTTCTTTCTTTCTTACTTCTTTCTTTCTTACTTCTTTCTTATTTCTTTCTTCTTACTTCTTTCTTTCTTCTCTCTTTCTTCTTTCTTTCTTCTTATTTCTTTCTTCTTTCATTCTTCTTTCTTTCTTCCTTCTTTCTTACGTCTTCCTTTCTTCTTCCTTTCTTCTTTCTTTCTTCTTTCTTTCTTCTTTCTTTCTTCTTCCTTTCTTCTTTCTTTCTTCTTCTTTCTTCTTCTTTCTTTCTCTTTCTTCTTTCTTTCTTCTTTCTTCTTTCTTCTTTCTTCTTTCTTCTTCATTTTTATTCTTTCTTTCTTCTTTCTTTCTTATTTCTTTCTTCCTTCATTTTTATTCTTTCTTTCTTCTTTCTTTCTTTCTTATTCTGTCTTCTTTCTTTCTTACTTTTTTCTTACTTCCTTATTTCTTCTTTATTTCTTCTTTCTTCTTTCTTTATTACTTCTTTCTTTCTTACTTCTTTCTTATTTCTTTCTTCTTTCTTCTTTCTTTCTTTTTTTTTCTCCTTCTTTCTTCTTTCTTTCTTCTTTCTTTATTCTTCCTTTCTTCTTCCTTTCTTTATTCTTTCTTCTTTCTTTCTTCTTTCTTCTTTCTTTCTTTCTTTCTTCTTTCTTTCTTCTTTCTTTCTTCTTTCTTTTTTCTTCTTTCTGTCTTCTCTCTTTCTTCTTTCTTTAATCTTCCTTTCTTCTTCCTTTCTTCTTTCTTAACTTATTCTTACTTCTTTCTTTCATCTTTCTTCCTTCTTTCTTTTTTCTTCTTCTTTCATTCTTTCTTTCTTCTTTTATTCTTTCTTTCTTCTTTGTTTCTTCTTTCTTTCTTCTTTCTTCTTTCTTTCTTCTTTCTTCTTTCTATCTTCTTTCTCAATTTCTTTCTTTCTTTCTTTCTTCTTTCTTTCTTATTTCTCTCTTACTTCTTTCTTCTTTCTTTCTTCTTTCTTACTTCTTTCTTACTTCTTTCTTACTTCTTTCTTCTTTCTTTCTTTCTTCTTTCTTTCTTTCTAATTTCTTTCTTCTTTCTTTCTTCTTTCTTTCCTCTTTCTTTCGTCTTTCTTTCTGTTTTCTTTCCTACTTCTTTCTTACTTCTTTCTTACTTGTTTCTTCCTTCTTTTTTACTTCTTTCTTACTTCTTCTTTCTTCTTTCTTTCTTCTTTCTTCTTTCCTTCTTCTTTCTTTCTTACTTCTTTCTTTCTTCTTTCTTTCTTCTTTCTTCTTTCTTTCTTCTTTCTTTCTTCATTCTTTCTTTCTTCTTTCTTTCTTTCTTTCTTCTTCTTTCTTCTTTCTATCTTCTTTCTTTCTTTTCTTTCTTTCTTTTTCTTTCTTCTTTCTTTCTTTTTTCCTTGTTCTTTCTTTCTTCTTTCTTTCTTTCTTCTTTCATTATTCTTTCTTTCTTTCTTCTTTCTGTCTTCTTTCTTTCTTTCTTACTTCTTCCTTCTTCTTTCTTCTTTCTTCTTCTTTCTTCTTTCTTTCTTCTTTCTTTCTTCTTTCTTTCTTCGTTCTTTCCTTCTTTCTTTCTTCTTTCTTCTTTCCTACTTCTTTCTTTCTTACTTCTTTCTTCTTTCTTTCTTACTTCTTTCTTTCTTCTTTCTTCTTTCTTTCTCTCTTCTTTCTTTCTTTCTCCTTTCTTTCTTTCTTCTTTCTTTCTTCTTTCTTTCTTTCTTCATTCTTCCTTTCTTCTTTATTTCTTTCTTCTACCATTCTTCTTTCTTTCTTTCTTTCTTTCTTCTTTCTTTATTGTTTCTTTCTTCTTTCTTTTTTTCTTCTTTCTTTCTTCTTTATTTCTTCTTTCTTTCTTACTTCTTTCTTACTTCTTTCTTGATTCTTTCTTTCTTCTTTCTTTCTTCTTTCTTTCTTTCTTCTTCTTTCTTCTTTCTTTCATTCTTAATTCTTTCTTTCTTTCTTCATTCTTTCTTTCTTCTTCTTCTTTCTTTCTTCTTTCTTTCTTCTTTCTTTCTTCTTTCTTTCTTCTTCTTTCTTCTTTCTTTCTTCTTTCTTCTTTCTTCTTTCTTCTTTCTTCTTTCTTCTTCTTTCTTTCTCTTTCTTCTTTCTTCTTTCTTCTTCTTTCTTCTTTCTTCTTTCTTCTCTCTTTTTCTTTCTATCTTCTTTCTTTCTTTCTTTCTGCCTTCTTTCTTCTTTCTTTCTGTCTTCTTTCTTTCTCACCTTCTTTCTTATTTCTTTGTTCTTTGTCTTTCTTCTTTCTTCTTTCTTTCTTTCTTCTTTCTTCTTTCTTCTTTCTTCTTTCTTCTTTCTTTCTTCTCTTCTTTCTTCTTCTTCTTTCTTCTTCTCTCTTTCTTCTCTCTTTCTTCTCTCTTTCTTCTCTCTTTCTTCTCTTCTTCTTCTTTCTTCTTTCTTTATTTCTTCTTTCTTCTTTCTTCTTTCTTTCTCTCTTCTTTCTTTCTTTCTTTCTCCTTTCTTTCTTTCTTTTTTCATTCTTCTTTCTTTCATCTTTCTTTCTGTCTTCTTTCTTTCTTTCTTTCTTTCTTCTTTCTTCTTTCTTTCTTCTTTCTTCTTTCTTCTTACTTCTTTCTTTCTTTCTTTCTTCTTTCTTTCTTCTTTCTTTCTTCTTTCTTTCCTTCTTTCTTCTTTCTTTCTTCTTTCCTTCTTCTTTCTTCTTTCATTCTTCTTTCTTTCTTACTTCTTTCTTTCTTACTTCTTTCTTATTTCTTTCTTCTTTCTTCTTTCTTTCTTCTCTCTTTCTTCTTTCTTTCTTCTTTATTTCTTTCTTCTTTCATTCTTCTTTCTTTCTTCCTTCTTTCTTACGTCTTCCTTTCTTCTTCCTTTCTTCTTTCTTCTTCTTTCTTCTTTCTTTCTTCTTCTTCTTCTTCTTTCTTTCTTCTTTCTTTCTTCTTTCTTTCTTCTTCTTTCTTCTTTCTTCTTCTTTCTTCTTCTCTCTTTCTTCTTCTTCTTCTTTCTTCATTTTTATTCTTTCTTTCTTCTTTCTTTCTTATTTCTTTCTTCCTTCATTTTTATTCTTTCTTTCTTCTTTCTTTCTTTCTTATTTCTTTCTTCTTTCTTTCTTACTTTTTTCTTACTTCCTTATTTCTTCTTTATTTCTTCTTTCTTCTTTCTTTATTACTTCTTTCTTTCTTACTTCTTTCTTATTTCTTTCTTCTTTCTTCTTTCTTTCTTTTTTTTCTCCTTCTTTCTTCTTTCTTTCTTCTTTCTTTCTTCTTTCTTTATTCTTCCTTTCTTCTTCCTTTCTTTATTCTTTCTTCTTTCTTTCTTCTTTCTTCTTTCTTTCTTTCTTTCTTCTTTCTTCTTTCTTCTTTCTTCTTTCTTTCTTCTTTCTTTTTTCTTCTTTCTGTCTTCTCTCTTTCTTCTTTCTTTAATCTTCCTTTCTTCTTCTTTCTTCTTTCTTACCTTATTCTTACTTCTTTCTTTCATCTTTCTTCCTTCTTTCTTTTTTCTTTCTTCTTTCATTCTTTCTTTCTTCTTTATTCTTTCTTTCTTCTTTGTTCTTCTTTCTTTCTTTCTTTCTTCTTTCTTCTTCTTTCTTCTTTCTTCTTTCTATCTTCTTTCTCAATTTCTTTCTTTCTTTCTTTCTTCTTTCTTTCTTATTTCTCTCTTACTTCTTTCTTCTTTCTTCTTCTTTCTTACTTCTTTCTTACTTCTTTCTTCTTTCTTTCTTTCTTCTTTCTTTCTTTCTAATTTCTTTCTTCTTTCTTTCTTCTTTCTTTCCCTCTTTCTTTCGTCTTTCTTTCTGTTTTCTTTCCTACTTCTTCTTACTTCTTTCTTACTTGTTTCTTCCTTCTTTTTACTTCTTTCTTACTTCTTTCTTTCTTCTTTCTTTCTTCTTTCTTCTTTCCTTCTTCTTTCTTTCTTACTTCTTTCTTTCTTCTTTCTTTCTTCTTTCTTCTTTCTTTCTTCTTTCTTTCTCATTCTTTCTTCTTCTTCTTTCTTTCTTTTTTTTTCTTTCTTTCTTCTTTCTTTCTTCTTTCTTTCTTTTTTCTTTCTTTCTTTCTTTCTTTCTTCTTTCTTTCTTCTTTCTTCTTCTTTCTTCTTTCTTCTTTCTTCTTTCTTTCTCCTTTCTTTATTCTTACTTTCTTCTTCCTTTCTTCTTTCTTTCTTCTCCCTTTCTTTCTTCTTTCTTTCTTCTTTCTTTCTTACATGTTTCTTCTTCCTTTCTTACTTCTTTCTTCTTTCTTTCTTAATTCTTTCTTTCTTCTTTCTTCTTTTCCTTCTTTCTTCTTTCTCTTCTTCTTCTTTCTTTCTTTCTTCTTTCATTCTTCTTTCTTTCTTTCTTTCCTTCTTTCTTTATTCTTCCTTTTTTCTTCCTTTCTTCTTCCTTTCTTCTCCCTTTCATTCTTCTTTCTTTCTTCTTTCTTTCTTACATCTTTCTTCTTTCTTTCTTCTTTCTTCTTTCTTACTTCTTTCTTTCTTACTTCTTTCTTTCTTTCTTTTCTTTCTCTTCTTTCTTCTTCTTTCTTCTTTCTTCTTTCTTTATTCTTCCTTTCTTCTTTCTTTCTTCTTTATTTCTTCTATCTTCTTTCTTCTTTCTTCTTTCTTTCTTTCTTCTTTTTCTATCTTCTTCTTTCTTTCTTCTTTCTTCTTTCTTCTTTCTTTCTTCTTTCTTCTTTCTTCTTTCTTCTTCTTCTCTTCTTCTTTCTTCTTCTTCTTCTTCTTCTTCTTTCTTCTTTCTTCTTTCTTTTCTTTCTTCTTTATTCATTCTTTCTTATTTTCTTTCCTTCTTCTTACTTTCTTTCTTCTTTCTTCTTTCTTTCTTTTTCTTTCTTCTATCTTTCTTCTTCTTTCTCCTTTATTTTTTCTTTCTTTCTTCTTTCTTTCTTCATTCTTTCTTTCTTCTTTCTTTCTTTCTTCTTTCTTTCTTTCTTCTTTCTTTCTTCTTTCTACTGTCTGTCTTCTTTCTTTCTTTCTTCTTTCTACCTTCTTTCTTTCTTTCTTCTTTCTTTATTTCTTATTTCTTTCTTTCTTCTTCTTTCTTCTTCTTTCTTTCTTTCTTCTTTCTTCTTTCTTTCTTCTTTTCTTTCTTCTTCTTTCTTTCTTCTTTCTTTCTTCTTTCTTTCTTTCTTCTCTCTTTCTTTCTTCTTTCTTACTTCTTTCTTTCCTACTTCTTTTTACTTCTTTCCTTCTTCTTTCTTTCTTCTTTCTTCTTTCTTTCTTCTTTCTTTCTTCTTTCTTCTTTCTTTCTTCTTCTTTCTTCTTTCTTCTTCTTTCTTCTTTCTTTCTTTCTTCTTTCTTTGTTCTTTCTCTCTTTCCTCTTCTTTCTTCTCTTTCTTCTTTCTTTCTTCTCTTCTTTCTTCTTCCTTTCTTCTTCTTCTTCTTTCTTTCTTCTTTCTTTCTTTCTTTTCTTTCTTTCTTTCTTCTTTCTTTCTTTCTTCTTTCTTCTTCTTTCTTCTTTCTTCTTCTTTCTTTCTTTCTTCTTTCTTTCTTCTTCTTTCTTTCTTCTTTCTTTCTTCTTTATTTCTTCTTTCTTACTTCTTTCTTTTTTCTTTCTTTCTTTCTTCTTTCTTTCTTCTTTCTTTATTCTTTCTTTCTTACTTCTTTCTTACTTCTTTCTCTATTCTTTCTTTCTTTCTTCTTTCTTTCTTTCTTGTTTCTTTCTTTCTTCTTTCTTTCTTCTTTCTTTCTTTCTTTCTTTCTTTCTTTCTTCTTACTTTCTTACTTCTTTCTTAAAACTACTTCTTTCTTTCTTACTTCTTTCTTCTGTCTTTCTTACTCTTTTCTTCTTATTCTTTCTTCTTCCTTCTTCTTTCTTTCTTTCTTCTTTCTTTCTTTCTTCTTCTTTCTTTCTTTCTTCTTTCTTCTTTCTTCTTCTTTCTTCTTTCTCTTCTTTCTTCTTTCTTTCTTCTTTATTCCTTTCTTTCTTTCTTCTTTCTTACTTCTTTCTTTCTTCTTTCTTTCTTCTTTCTTTCTTCTTTCACACTTTCTTCTTTCTCTCTTTCTTCTTTCTTCTTCTTTCTTTCGTCTTTCTTTCTTCTTTCTTTCTCCTTTCTTTCTTCTTATTTCTTCTTTCTTTCTTTCTTCAGTCTTTCTTTCTTCATTTTTTTCTTCTTTCTTTCTTCTTTCTTTCTTCCTTCTTTCTCTCTTCTTTCTTTCTTTCTTCTTTCTTCTTAATTTCTTTCTTTCATTCTTCTTTCTTACTTCTTTCTTTCTTCTTTCTTTCTTCTTCTTTCTTTCTTCTTCTCCCCCTCTTTCTTCTTTCTTTCTTCTTTATTCCTTTCTTTCTTTCTTCTTTCTTACTTCTTCTTTCTTCTTCTTTCTTTCTTCTTTCTTTCTTCTTTCACTCTTTCGTCTTTCTCTCTTTCTTCTTTCTTTCTTCTTTTTTTCGTCTTTCTTTCTTCTTTCTTTCTTCTTTCTTCTTTCTTTCTTTCTTTCTTCTTTCTTTCTTTGTTTCTTCTTTTTTTCTTCTTTCTTTCTTCTTTCTTCCTTCTTTCTTTCTTCTTTCTTTCTTACTTCTGTCTTTTTTTTCTTCTTTCTTCTTTCTTTCTTCATTCTTTCTTCTTTCTACACTCTTTCTTCATTCTTCTTTCTTTCTTCTTTCTTTCTTCCTTCTTTCTTAATACTTTCTTACTTCTTTCTTACTTCTTCTTTGTTATTTCTTTCTTTCTTCTTTCTTTCTTCTTTCTTTCTTCCTTTCTTTCTTCTTTCTTTCTTACTTTTTTCTTACTTCTTTCTTCTTTAATTCTTCTTTCTTTCTTCTTTCTTTCTTTCTTCTTAATTTCTTTCTTTCATTCTTCTTTCTTTCTTTTTTCAGTCTTCTTTCTTCTTTCTTTCTTTCTTCTTTCTTTCTTCTTTTTTTCTAACTTCTCTCTTCTTTCTTTCTTCTTTCTTTCTTCTTTTTTTCTTCTTTCTTCTTTCTTCTTTTTTTCTTCTTCTTTCTTATTTCTTTCTTCCTTCTTTCTCTCTTCTTTCTTTCTTTCTTCTTTCTTTCTCCTTATTTTCTTTCTTTCATTCTTCTTTTTTCCTTCTTTCTTTCTTCTTTCTTCTTTCTTTCTTCTTCTTCTTTCTTTCTTCTTTCTTCTTTCTTTTTTCTTCTTCTTTCTTTGTTTCTTCTTTTTTTCTTCTTTATTTCTTCTTCTTCCTTCTTACTTTCTTCTTCCTTTCTTTCTTCTTTCTCTCTTCTTTCTTTCTTACTTTCTCTTCTTTCTTTCTCCTTTCTTTCTTCTTTCTTTCTTCTTTCTTTCTTCATTCTTTCTTCTTTCTTTCTTCTTCTTCTTTCTTCTTTCTTTCTTCCTTCTTTCTCTCTTCTTTCTTCTTCTTCTTTCTTTCTTCTTTCTTTCTTCTTTATTTCTTCTTTCTCTTTCTTTCTTTCTTCTTTCTTTCTTCTTTCTTCTTTGTTTATTCTTTCTTTCTTCTTCTCTCTTTCTCTTACTTTTTCTTTCTTTATTCTTTTTTCTTCTTTCTTCCTTCTTCTTTCTTCCTTCTTTCTTCCTACTTTCTTTCTTTCTTTCTTCTTTCTTTCATCTTTCTTTCTTTCTTCTTTCTTTCATCTTTCTTTCTATATTCTTTTTTCTTCTTTCTTCCTTCTGTCTTCTTTCTTTCTCATTCTTTCTTCATTCTTCTTCTTTCTTACTTCTTTCTTTCTTCTTTCTTTCGTTCTTATTCTATCTTCTTTCTTTCTTCTTTCTTCTTTCTTCTTTCTTTCTTTCTTTTTTCTTTCTTCCTAATTTCTTTCTTTCTTTCTTTCTTCTTTCTTCCTTCTTTCTTTCTTCTTTCTTCTTTTTCTTTCTTCTATCTTTCTCTCTTTCTTTCTTATTTCTTTCTTCTTCTTTCTTTCTTTCTTATTCTTTCTTTCTTTCTTTCTTTCTTTCTTCCCTTCTTTCTTTCTTTCTTTCTTCTTTCTTTCTTCTTTCTTTATTCTTTCTTCTTTCTTTCTGCTTTCTTTCACCTTTCTTTATTCTTTCTTTCTTCTTTTTTCTTTTCTGCTTTCTTTCTTCTTTCTTTCTGTCTTCTTTCTGTCTTCCTTCTTTCTTCTTTCTTTCTTCTTTCTTTATTCTTCTTTCTTCTTCCTTTCTTCTTCCTTTCTTCTTCCTTTCTTCATCCTTTCTTATTTATTTCTTCTTTCTTTCTTTCTTCTTCTTCTTCTTCTTCTTCTTTCTTCTTCTTTCTTCTTCTTCTTCTTCTTTCCTTCTTCTTTCTTTCTTCTTACTTCTTTCTTTCTTACTTCTTTCTTTCTTCTTCTTTCTTCTTTCTTTCTTCTTTCTTTCTCTTTCTTTCTCTTTCTTTCTTCTTTCCTTCTTCTTTCTTTCTTCATTCTTTCTTCTTCTTTCTTCTTTCTTCTTTCTTTCTTCTTTCTTTCTTCCTTCTTTCTCTCTTCTTTCTTCTTCTTCTTTCTTTCTTCTTTCTTTCTTCTTTCTTTCTTCTTTCTTCTTCTTCTTTCTTCTTTCTTTCTTCTTCTTTCTTCTTTGTTTATTCTTTCTTTCTTCTTTCTCTCTTTCTTCTTACTTTTTTCCTTCTTATTCTTTTTCTTCTTCTTCCTTCTTTCTTCTTCCTTCTTTCTTCCTACTTTCTTTCTTTCTTTCTTCTTTCTTTCATCTTTCTTTCTTTCTTCTTTCTTTCATCTTTCTTTCTATATTCTTTTTTCTTTCTTTCTTCCTTTCTGTCTTCTTTCTTTCTTCATTCTTTCTTCATTCTTTCTTCTTTCTTTCTTCTTTCTTCCTTTATTCTTTCTCTTCTTTCTTTCTTCTTTCTTTGTTGCTTCTTTCTTACTTCTTTCTAACTTCTTTCTTACTTCTTTCTTACTTCTTTCTTTCTTCTTTCTTTCTTTCTTTCCTTTTCTATCTTCTTTCTTTCTTCTTTCTTCTTTCTTCTTTCTTTCTTTCTTTTTCTTTCTTCCTAATTTCTTTCTTCTTTCTTTCTTCTTTCTTCCTTCTTTCTTTCTTCTTTCTTTCTTTTTTCTTTCTTCTATCTTTCTTCTTCTTTCTTATTTCTTCTTCTTTCTTTCTTTATTCTTTTCTTTCTTTCTTTCTTTCTTTCTTTCTTTCTTACTTTCTTCTCTTCTTTCTTTCTTCTTTCTTTCTGCTTTCTTTCCCCTTTCTTTATTCTTTCTTTCTTTTCTTTTTTCTTTCTGCTTTCTTTCTTCTTTCTTTCTGTCTTCTGTCTTCCTTCTTTCTTCTTCTTTCTCTTCTTTCTTCTTCTTTCCTTATTCTTCCTTTCTTCTTCCTTCTTCTTCCTTTCTTCTTCCTTTCTTCATCCTTTCTTATTTCTTTCTTCTTTCTTTCTTTCTTCTTTCTTTCTTCTTATTCTTTCTTCTTTCTTTCTTCTTTCTCTTCTTCTTTCCTTCTTCTTTCTTTCTTCTTCTTTCTTTCTTCTTTCTTTCTTCTTCTTCTTCTTTCTTTCTTCTTTCTTTCTTCCTTCTTCTCTCTCTTCTTCTTCTTTCTTCTTCTTCTTTCTTTCTTTCTTTCTTTCTTCTCTTTCTTTCTTCTTCTTTCTTTCTTCTTCTTCTTTCTTTCCTTCTTCTTTCTTTCTTCTTTCTTCTTTGTTTATTCTTTCTTTCTTCTTTCTCTCTTTCTTCTTACTTTTTTCTTTCTTTATTCTTTTTTCTTTTTTCTTTTTTCTTCCTTCTTTCTTTCTTCCTTCTTTCTTCCTACTTTCTTCTTTCTTTCTTCTTTCATTCATCTTTCTTTCTTTCTTCTTTCTTTCATATTTCTTTCTATATCTTTTTCTTTCTTTCTTCCTTTCTGTCTTCTTTCTTTCTTCATTCTTTCTTCATTCTTTCTTCTTTCTTTCTTCTTTCTTCCTTTATTCTTTCTTCTTTCTTTCTTCTTTCTTTCTTGCTTCTTTCTTACTTCTTTCTAACTTCTTTCATACTTCTTTCTTACTTCTTTCTTTCTTCTTTCTTTCTTTCTTTCTTTTTCTATCTTCTTTCTTTCTTCTTTCTCTTTCTTCTTTCTTTCTTTCTTTTTCTTTCTTCCTAATTTCTTTCTTCTTTCTTTCTTCTTTCTTCCTTCTTCTTTCTTTCTTCTTTCTTTTTCTTTCTTCTTTCTCTTTTCTTCTTTTCTTCTTTCTTATTTCTTTCTTTTTTCTTTCTTTATTTCTTTCTTTTCTTTCTTTCTTTCTTTCTTTTCTTTCTTTCTTTTCTTTCTTTTCTTTCTTCTTCTTCTTTCTTTCTTCTTTCTTTATTCTTTCTTCTTTCTTTCTGCTTTCTTTCCCCTTTCTTTATTCTTTCTTTCTTTCTTTTTTCTTTCTGCTTTCTTTCTTCTTTCTTTCTGTCTTCTTTCTGTCTTCCTTCTTTCTTCTTTCTTTTCTTTCTTTATTCTTCCTTTCTTCTTCCTTTCTTCTTCCTTTCTTCTTCCTTTCTTCATCCTTTCTTATTTCTTCTTCTTTCTTTCTTTCTTCTTTCTTCTTCTTCTTTCTTCTTCTTTCTTCTTTCTTTCTTCTTTCCTTCTTCTTCTTTCTTTCTTCATTCTTTCTTCTTTCTTTCTTCTTTCTTTCTTCTTTCTTTCTTCCTTCTTTCTCTCTTCTTTCTTTATTTCTTCTTTCTTTCTCCTTTCTTCTCTTTCTTCTCTTTCTTCTTTCTTTCTTCTTTCTTCTTCTTTCTTTCTTCTTTTCTTTCTTTCTTTCTTTATTCTTTCTTTCTTTCTTTCTTTCTTTCTTTCTTTCTTCTTTCTTTCTTTCTTTCTTTCTTTCTTTCTTCTTTCTTTCTTTCTTCTTTCTTTCTTTCTTCTTTCTTTATTCTTTCTTCTTTCTTTCTGCTTTCTTTCCCCTTTCTTTATTCTTTCTTTCTTTCTTTTTCTTTCTGCTTTCTTTCTTCTTTCTTTCTCTCTCTTTCTGTCTTCCTTCTTTCTTCTTTCTTTCTTCTTCCTTTCTTCATCCTTTCTTCATCCTTTCTTATTTCTTTCTTCTTTCTTTCTTTCTTCTTTCTTCTTTCTTTCTTCCTTCTTTCTCTCTTCTTTCTTTCTTTCTTCTTCTTTCTTCTTCTTTCTTCCTTCTTTCTTTCTTCTTTTCTTTCTTTTCTTTCTTCTATCTTTCTTCTTTCTTTCTTATTTCTTTCTTCTTTCTTTCTTTATTCATTCATTCTTCTTCTTTCTTTTCTTTCTTTCTTCTTTTCTTTCTTCTTTCTTTCTTCTTTCTTTCTTCTTTCTTTATTCTTTCTTCTTTCTTTCTGCTTTCTTTCCCCTTTCTTTATTCTTTCTTTCTTTCTTTTTTCTTTCTGCTTTCTTTCTTCTTTCTTTCTGTCTCTTTCTGTCTTCCTTCTTTCTTCTTTCTTCTTCTTTCTTATTCTTCCTTTCTTCTTCCTTTCTTCTTCCTTTCTTCTTCCTTTCTTCATCCTTTCTTATTTCTTTCTTCTTTCTTTCTTTCTTCTTTCTTTCTTCTTCTTTCTTTCTTCTTCTTTCTTTCTTCTTTCCTTCTTCTTTCTTTCTTTATTCTTTCTTCTTTCTTTCTTCTTTCTTTCTTCTTTCTTTCTTCCTTCTTTCTCTCTTCTTTCTTTCTTTCTTCTTTCTTTCTTCTTTCTTCCTTCTTTCTTTCTTCTTTCTTTCTTTTTCTTTCTTCTATCTTTCTTCTTTCTTTCTTATTTCTTTTTTCTTTCTTTCTTTATTCTTTCTTTCTTTCTTTCTTTCTTTATTTCTTTATTTCTTTCTTACTTTCTTTCTTTCTTTCTTTCTTCTTTCTTTCTTCTTTCTTTATTCTTTCTTCTTTCTTTCTGCTTTTCTTTCCCTTTCTTTATTCTTTCTTTCTTTCTTTTTTCTTTCTGCTTTCTTTCTTCTTTCTTTCTGTCTTCTTTCTGTCTTCCTTCTTTCTTCTTTCTTTCTTCTTTCTTTATTCTTCCTTTCTTCTTCCTTTCTTCTTCCTTTCTTCTTCCTTTCTTCATCCTTCTATTTCTTTCTTTCTTCTTCTTTCTTCTTCTTCTTTCTTTCTTCTTTCTTTCTTATTTCTTTCTTCTTTCTTTCTTCTTTCCTTCTTCTTTCTTTCTTCATTCTTTCTTCTTTCTTTCTTCTTTCTTTCTTCTTCTTTCTTCCTTCTTTCTCTCTTCTTTCTTTCTTTCTTTCTTTCTTCTTTCTTTCTTCTTCTTTCTTTCTTCTTTCTTTCTTCTTTCTTTCTTCTTTCTTTCTTTCTTCTTTCTTTCTTCTTTCTTCTTCTCTTTGTTTATTCTTTCTTTCTTCTTTCTCTCTTTCTTCTTACATTTTCTTCTTTATTCTTTTTTCTTCTTTCTTCCTTCTTTCTTTCTTCCTTCTTTCTTCCTTCTTTCTTCTTTCTTTATTCTTCCTTTCTTCTTCCTTTCTTCTTCCTTTCTTCTTCCTTTCTTCATCCTTTCTTATTTCTTTCTTCCTTTCTTTCTTCTTTCTTTCTTCTTTCTTTCTTCTTTCTTTCTTCTTTCCTTCTTCTTTCTTTCTTCATTCTTTCTTCTTTCTTTTCTTCTTTCTTTCTTCTTTCTTTCTTCCTTCTTTCTCTCTTCTTTCTTTCTTTCTTCTTTCTTTCTTCTTTCTTCCTTCTTTCTTTCTTCTTTCTTTCTTTTTCTTTCTTCTATCTTCTTCTTTCTTTCTTATTTCTTTCTTCTTTCTTTCTTTATTCTTTCTTCCTTTCTTTCTTTCTTTCTTTCTTTCTTTCTTTCTTTCTTTCTTTCTTTCTTTCTTCTTTCTTTCTTTCTTCTTTCTTCTTTCTTTCTTCTTTCTTATTCTTTCTTCTTTCTTGCTGCTTTCTTTCCCCTTTCTTTATTCTTTCTTTCTTTCTTTTTTTCTTTCTTCTTTCTTTCTCTTTCTTTCTTCTTTCCTTCTTCTTTCTTTCTTCATTCTTTCTTCTTTCTTTCTTCTTTCTTTCTTCTTTCTTTCTTCTTTCCTTCTTCTTTCTTTCTTCATTCTTTCTTCTTCTTTCTTCTTTCTTTCTTCTTTCTTTCTTCCTTCTTTCTCTTCTTCTCTCTTCTTTCTTTCTTTCTTCTTTCTTTCTTTCTTTCTTTCTTCTTCTTTCTTTCTTCTTTCTTTCTTCTTCTTTCTTTCTTTCTTTCTTCTTTCTTTCTTCTTTCTTCTTTGTTTATTCTTTCTTTCTTCTTTCTCTCTTCTTCTTACTTTTTTCTTTCTTTATTCTTTTTTCTTCTTTCTTCCTTCTTTCTTTCTTCCTTCTTTCTTCCTACTTTTTTCTTTCTTTCTTCTTTCTTTCATTTTTCTTTCTTTCTTCTTTCTTTCATCTTTCTTTCTATATTCTTTTTTCTTTCTTTCTCCTTTCTGTCTTCTTTCTTTCTTCATTCTTTCTTCATTCTTTCTTCTTTCTTTCTTCTTTCTTCCTTTATTCTTTCTTCTTTCTTTCTTCTTTCTTTGTTGCATCTTTCTTACTTCTTTCTAACTTCTTTCTTACTTCTTTCTTACTTCTTTCTTTCTTCTTTCTTTCTTTCTTATTTTTCTATCTTCTTTCTTTCTTCTTTCTTCTTTCTTCTTTCTTTCTTTCTTTTTTCTTTCTTCCTAATTTCTTTCTTCTTCTTTCTTCTTTCTTCCTTCTTTCTTTCTTCTTTCTTTCTTTTCTTTCTTCTATCTTCTTCTTTCTTTCTTATTTCTTCTTCTTCTTTCTTTCTTTATTCTTTCTTTCTTTCTTTCTTTCTTTCTTTCTTTCTTTCTTCTTCTTTCTTTCTTTCTTTCTTTCTTTCTTCTTTCTTTCTTTCTTTCTTCTTTCTTTCTTCTTCTTCTTTCTTTCTTTCTTTTTACTGTCTGTCTTCTTTCTTTCTTCTTTCTTCCATCTTTCTTTCTTTCTTCTTTCTTTATTTCTTATTTATTTCTTTCTTCTTTGTTTCTTCTTTATTTCTTCTTTGTTTCTCTTCTTTCTTTCTTCTTTCTTTCTTCTTTCTTCTTTCTTTCTTTCCTCATTCTTTCTTTCTTCTTTCTTTCTTCTTTCTTACTTCTTTCTTTCTTTCTTCTTTGTTTCTTCTTTCTTTGTTTCTTCTTTCTTTCTTTCTTCTTTCTTTCTTTCTTTCTTATTTCTTTCTTTCTTCTTTTTTTCTTCTTACTTTCTTTCTTCTTTCTTTCTTCTTTCTTTCTTCTTCTTCTTCCTTTCTTCTTCTTTCTTTCTTCTTTCTTCTTTCTTTCTTTCTTCTTTCTTCTTTCTTTCTTCTTTCTTTCTTTCTTCTTTCTTTCTTCTTTCTTTCTTCGTTCTTTCTTACTTCTTTCTTACTTCTTTCTTTATTCTTTCTTTCTTTCTTCTTTCTTTCTTCTTTCTTTCTTTCTTGTTTCTTTCTTTCTTCTTTCTTTCTTTCTTCTTTTTTCTTCTTCTTTTTTTCTTCTTTCTTTCTTTCTTCTTTGTTTCTTCTTTCTTTCTTCTTTCTTTCTTTCTTCTTTCTTTCTTTCTTCTTCTTTCTTTCTTTCTTTCTTTCTTTCTTTCTTTCTTTCTTGTCTTTCTTCTTTCTTTCTTCTTTCTTTCTTCCTTCTTTCTTTTCTTTCTTTCTTTCTTCCTTCTTTCTTTCTTTCTTTCCTTCCCTTTCTTTCTTACTTTCTTCCTTTCTTTCTTTCTTGTTTCTTTCTTCTTTCTTCTGTCTTCTTTCTTTCTTTTTTCTTTCTTTCTTGTTTCTTTGTTCTTTTTTCTTCTTTTGTCTTTCTTTCTTCTTTCTTTCTTCCTACTTTATTTCTTCTTTCATTCTTCTTTCTTTCTTCTTCTTCTTTCTTCTTCTTCTTCTTTTCTTTCTTCTTTCTTTCTTTCTTTCTTTCTTTCTTTTCTTTCTTTCTTCTTCTTTCTTTCTTTCTTTCTTTCTTTCTTCTTCTTCTTTCTTCTTTCTTTATTCTTTCTTCTTTCTTTCTGCTTTCTTTCCCCTTTCTTTATTCTTTCTTTCTTTCTTTTTTCTTTCTGCTTTCTTTCTTCTTTCTTTCTGTCTTCTTTCTGTCTTCCTTCTTTCTTCTTTCTTTCTTCTTTCTTTATTCTTCCTTTCTTCTTCCTTTCTTCTTCCTTTCTTCTTCCTTTCTTCATCCTTTCTTATTTCTTTCTTCTTTCTTTTCTTTCTTCTTCTTCTTTCTTCTTTCTTTCTTCTTTCTTTCTTCTTCTTCCTTCTTCTTTCTTTCTTCATTCTTTCTTCTTTCTTTCTTCTTTCTTTCTTCTTTCTTTCTTCCTTCTTTCTCTCTTCTTTCTTTCTTTCTTCTTCTTTCTTCTTTTCTTCCTTCTTTCTTTCTTCTTCTTTCTTCTTTTCTTTCTTCTATCTTTCTTCTTTCTTTCTTCTTTCTTTCTTCTTTCTTTATTCTTTCTTCTTTCTTTCTGCTTTCTTCCCCTTTCTTTATTCTTTCTTTCTTTCTTTTTTCTTTCTGCTTTCTTTCTTCTTTCTTTCTGTCTTCTTTCTGTCTTCCTTCTTTCTTCTTTCTTTCTTCTTTCTTTATTCTTCCTTTCTTCTTCCTTTCTTCTTCCTTTCTTCTTCCTTTCTTCATCCTTTCTTATTTCTTTCTTCTTTCTTTCTTTTTCTTTCTTTCTTCTTTCTTTCTTCTTCTTCTTCTTTCTTTCTTCTTCTTTCTTCTTTCCTTCTTCTTTCTTTCTTTATTCTTTCTTCTTTATTTCTTCTTTCTTTCTTCTTTCTTTCTTCCTTCTTTCTCTCTTCTTTCTTTCTTTCTTCTTTCTTTCTTCTTTCTTCCTTCTTTCTTTCTTCTTTCTTTCTTTTTCTTTCTTCTATCTTTCTTCTTTCTTTCTTATTTCTTTCTTCTTTCTTTTTTATTCTTTCTTTCTTTCTTTCTTTCTTTCTTTCTTACTTTCTTTCTTTTCTTTCTTTCTTCTTTCTTTCTTCTTTCTTTATTCTTTCTTCTTTCTTCTGCTTTCTTTCCCCTTTCTTTATTCTTTCTTTCTTTCTTTTTTCTTTCTGCTTTCTTTCTTCTTTCTTTCTTCTTTCCTTCTTCTTTCTTTCTTCATTCTTTCTTCTTTCTTTCTTCTTTCTTTCTTCTTTCTTTCTTCCTTCTTTCTCTCTTCTTCTTTCTTTCTTCTTCTTTCTTCTTTCTCCTTCTTTCTTTCTTCTTTCTTTCTTTTTCTTTCTTCTATCTTTCTTCTTTCTTTCTTATTTCTTTCTTCTTTCTTATTCTTTCTTTCTTTCTTTCTTTTCTTTCTTTCTTTCTTTCTTTCTTTCTTTCTTTCTTTCTTTCTTTCTTCTTTCTTCTTCTTTCTTTCTTCTTTCTTTATTCTTTCTTCTTTCTTTCTGCTTTCTTTCCCTTTCTTTATTCTTTCTTTCTTTCTTTTTCCTTCTGCTTTCTTTCTTCTTTCTTTCTGTCTTCTTTCTGTCTTCCTTCTTTCTTCTTTCTTTCTTCTTTCTTTATTCTTCCTTTCTTCTTCCTTTCTTCTTCCTTTCTTCTTCCTTTCTTCATCCTTTCTTATTTCTTTCTTCCTTTCTTTCTTCTTTCTTTCTTCTTTCCTTCTTCTTTCTTTCTTCATTCTTTCTTCTTTCTTTCTTCTTTCTTTCTTCTTTCTTTCTTCCTTCTTTCTCTCTTCTTTCTTCTTCTTCTTCTTTCTTCTTTCTTCTTCTTCTTTCTTCTTTCTTTCTTTCTTCTTTCTTCTTCTTTCTTCTTTCTTTCTATCTTTCTTCTTTCTTTCTTATTTCTTTCTTCTTTCTTTCTTTCTTCTTCTTTCTTTCTTTCTTTCTTTCTTTCTTTCTTTCTTGCTTTCTTTCTTTCTTTCTTCTTTCTTTCTTCTTTCTTTATTCTTTCTTCTTTCTTTCTGCTTTCTTTCCCCTTTCTTTATTCTTTCTTTCTTTCTTTTTTCTTTCTTCTTTCTTTCTTCTTCTTTCTTTCTTTCTTCTTCTTCTTTCTTTCTTCATTCTTTCTCTTCTTTCTTTCTTCTTTCTTTCTTCTTTCTTTCTTCCTTCTTTCTCTCTTCTTTCTTTCTTTCTTTCTTCTTTCTTTCTTCTTTCTTCCTTCTTTCTTTCTTCTTTCTTTCTTTTTCTTTCTTCTATCTTTCTTCTTTCTTTCTTATTTCTTCTTCTTTCTTTATTCTTTCTTTCTTTCTTTTTCTTTCTTTCTTTCTTTCTTTCTTTCTTTCTTTCTTTCTTTCTTTCTTTCTTTCTTTCTTTCTTTCTTTCTTTCTTCTTTCTTTCTTTATTCTTTCTTCTTTCTTTCTGCTTTCTTTCCCCTTTCTTTATTCTTTCTTTCTTTCTTTTTTCCTTCTGCTTTCTTTCTTCTTTCTTTCTGTCTTCTTTCTGTCTTCCTTCTTTCTTCTTTCTTTCTTCTTTCTTTATTCTTCCTTTCTTCTTCCTTTCTTCTTCCTTTCTTCTTCCTTTCTTCATCCTTTCTTATTTCTTTCA
>NW_027043525.1:0-81915 GCF_036013475.1 Columba livia | reverse complement strand
CTTTCTTTGGGCTGTCATTCCACTTTCTTTGGGCTTTCTTTCCCCTTTCTTTGGGCTTTCTTTGGGCTTTCTTTGGGCTTTCTTTGGGCTTTATTTGGGCTTTCTTTGGGCTTTCTTTCCCCTTTCTTTGGGCTTTCTTTCCCCTTTCTTTGGGCTTTCTTTGGGCTTTCTTTCCCCCTTTCTTTCCACTTTCTTGGGCTTTCTTGGGCTTTCTTGGCTTTCTTTCCCCTTTCTTTGGGCTTTCTTTCCCCTTTCTTTGGGCTTTCTTTCCCCTTTCTTGGCTTTCTTTCCCCTTTCTTTGGGCTGTCATTCCCCTTTCTTTGGGCTTTCTTTCCCCTTTCTTTGGGCTTTCCTTGGGCTTTCTTTGGGCTTTCTTTGGGCTTTCTTTCCCCTTTCTTTCCACTTTCTTGGGCTTTCTTTGGGCTTTCTTTGGGCTTTCTTTCCCCTTTCTTTCCCCTTTCTTTGGGATTTCTTTCCCCTTTCTTTCCCCTTTCTTTGGGCTTTCTTTGGGCTTTCTTTGGGCTTTCTTTGCGCTTTCTTAGGGCTGTCATTCCCCTTTCTTGGGCTTTCTTTCCCCTTTCTTTGGGCTTTCTTTGGGCTTTCTTTGGGCTTTCTTTCCCCCTTTCTTTGGGCTTTATTTGGGCTTTCTTTGGGCTTTCTTTGGGCTTTCTTTGGGCTTTCTTTGGGCTTTCTTCCCCTTTCTTTGGGCTTTCTTTCCCCTTTCTTTGGTATTTCTTTGCACTTTCTTTCCCCTTTCTTTGGGCTTTCTTTGGGCTTTCTTTCCCCCTTTCTTTGGGCTTTCTTTCCCCTTTCTTTCCCCTTTCTTTGGGCTTTCTTTGGGCTTTCTTTCCGCTTTCTTTGGGCTTTCTTTCCCCTTTCTTTGGGCTTTCTTTCCCCTTTCTTTGGGCTTTCTATCCCCTTTCTTTGGGCTTTCTTTCCCCTTTCTTTGGGCTTTCTTTGGGCTTTCTCTCACCTTTCTTTGGGCTTTCTTTCCCCTTTCTTTGGGCTTTTTTTCCCCTTTCTTTGGGCTTTGTTTTCCCTTTCTCTGGGCTTTCTTTCCCCTTTCTTTGGGCTTTCTTTCCCCTTTGATTGGGCTTTCTTTGGGCTTTCTTTGGGCTTTCTTTGGGCTTTATTCGGGATTTCTTTCACCTTTGTTTGGGATTTCTTTGGGCTTTCTTTGGGCTTTCTTTGGGCTTTCTTCGGGCTTTCTTTCCTCTTTTTTTGGGCTTTCTTTCCCCTTTCTTTGGCTTTCTTTCCCCTTTCTTTGGGCTGTCTTTCCCCTTTCTTTGGGTATTCTTTCCCCTTTCTTTGGGCTTTCTTTCCCTTTTCTTTGGGCTTTCCTTGGGCTTTCTTTGGGCTTTCTCTGGGCTTTCTTTCCCCTTTCTTTGGGCTTTCTTTCCCCTTTGTTTGGGCTTTCTTTGGGCTTTCTTTCCCCTTTCTTTGGGCTTTCTTTCCCCTTTCTTTGGGCTTTCTTTCCCCTTTCTTTGGGCTTTCTTTCCCCTTTCTTTGGGCTTTCTTTCCCCTTTCTTTGGGCTTTCTTTGGGTTTTCTTTCCCCTTTATTTTGGCTTTCTTTGGACTTTCTTTCCCCTTTCTTTGGGCTTTCTTTCCCCTTTCTTTGGGCTTTCTTTTCCCTTTCTTTGGGCTCTCTTTCCCCTTTCTTTGGGCTTTCTTTGAGATTTCTTTCCCCTTTCTTTGGGCTTTCTTTCCCCTTTCTTTGGGCTTTCTTTCCCCTTTCTTTGGGTTTTCTTTCCCCTTTCTTTGGGCTGTCATTCCCCTTTCTTTGGGCTTTCTTTCCCCTTTCTTTGGGCTTTCTTTGGGCTTTCTTTCCCTTTCTTTGGGATTTCTTTGGGCTTTCTTTGGGCTTTCTTTCCCCTTTCTTTCCCCTTTCTTTCCCCTTTCTTTGGGCTTTCTTTCCCCTTTCTTTCCCATTTCTTTGGGCTTTGTTTCCCCTTTCTTTGGGCTTTCTTTCCCCTTTCTTTGGGCTTTCTTTGGGCTTTCTCTTCCATTTCTTTGGGCTTTCTTTGGGCTTTCTTTGGGCTTTCTTTGGGCTTTCTTTCCCCTTTCTTGGGCTTTCTTTCCCCTTTCTTTGGGCTTTCCTTGGGCTTTCTTTGGCTTTCTTTGGGCTTTCTTTCCACTTTCTGTGGGCTTTCTTTGGGCTTTCTTTGGGCTTTCTTTTGGCTTTCTTTCCCCTTTCTTGGGCTGTCATTCCCCTTTCTTTGGGCTTTCTTTCCCCTTTCTTTGGGCTTTCTTTCCCTTTTCTTTGGGCTTTCTTTGGGCTTTCTTTGGCCTTTCTCTGGGCTTTCTTTCCCCTTTCTTTGGGCTTTCTTTCCCCTTTCTTTGGGCTTTCTTTCCCCTTTCTTTGGGCTTTCTTTGAGCTTTCTTTCCCCTTTCTTTGGGCTTTCTTTCCCCTTTCTTTGGGCTTTCTTTCCACTTTCTTTGGGCTTTCTTTCCCCTTTCTTTGGGCTTTCTTTCCCCTTTCTGTGGGTTTTCTTTGCGCTTTCTTCCCCCCTTTCTTTGGGCTTTCTTTGGGCTTTCTTTCCCCTTTCTTTCCCCTTTCTTTGGGGCTTTCTTTGGGCTTTCTTCCCCCTTTCTTTGGGCTTTCTTTCCCCTTTCTTGGGCTTTCTTTCCCCTTTCTTTGGGCTTTCTTTCCCCTTTCTTTGGGCTTTCCTTCCCCTTTCTTTGGGGTTTCTTTGGGCTTTCTTTCCCCTTTCTTTCCACTTTCTTTGGGCTTTCTTTGGGCTTTCTTTGGGCTTTCTTTGGGCTTTCTTTCCCTTTCTTTTGGCTTTCTTTCACCTTTCTTTCCACTTTCTTTGGGCTTTCTTTCCACTTTCTTTGGGCTTTCTTTCCCCTTTCTTTGGGCTTTCTTTCCCCCTTTCTTTCCCCTTTCTTTGGGCTTTCTTTCCCCTTTCTTTCCCCTTTCCTTGGGCTCTCTCTTTTGCTTTCTTTCCCCTTTCTTTGGGCTTTCCTTCCCCTTTCTTTCCCCTTTATTTGGGCTTTCTTTGGGCTTTCTTTGGGCTTTCTTTGGTCTTTCTTTCCCCTTTCTGTGGGCTTTCTTTCCTCTTTCTGTGAGCTTTCTTTGGGCTTTCTTTGGGATTTCTTTGGGCTTTCTTTCCCCTTTCTTTGGGCTTTCTTTCCCCTTTCTTTGGGCTTTCCTTGGGCTTTCTTTGTGCTTTCTTTGGGCTTTCTTTCCCCTTTCTTTCCGCTTTCTTTGGGCTTTCTTTGGGCTTTCTTTGGGCTTTCTTTGGGCTTTCTTTCCCTTTCTTTGGGCTTTCTTTCCCTTTTCTTTGGGCTTTCTTTTCCCTTTCTTTGGGCTTTATTTCCCCTTTCTTTTGGCTGTCATTCCCCTTTCTTTGGGCTTTCTTTCCCCTTTCTTTGGGCTTTCCTTGGGCTTTCTTTGGGCTTCCTTTGGGCTTTCTTTCCCCTTTCTTTCCACTTTCTTTGGGCTTTCTTCCCCTTTCTTTCCCCTTTCTTTCCCATTTCTTTGGGCTTTCTTTGGGCTTTCTTTGGGCTTTCTTTGGGCTGTCATTCCCCTTTCTTTGGGCTTTCTTTCCCCTTTCTTTGGGCTTTCTTTGGGCTTTCTTTGGGCTTTCTTTGGGCTTTATTTGGGCTTTCTTTGGGCTTTCTTTCCCCTTTCTTTGGGCTTTCTTTCCCCTTTCTTGGGCTTTCTTTGGGCTTTCTTTCCCCTTTCTTTGGGCTTTCTCTGGGCTTTCTTTCCCTTTCTTTGGGCTTTCTTTCCCCTTTCTTTGGGCTTTATTTCCCCTTTCTTTGGGCTTTCTTTCCCCTTTCCTTGGGCTTTCTTTCCCCTTTCTTCGGGCTTTCTTTCCCCTTTCTTTGGGGTTTCTTTGGGCTTTCTTTAACCTTTCTTTGGGGTTTCTTTGGGCTTTCTTTCCCTTTTCTTTGGGCTTTCTTTGGGCTTTCTTTCCCCTTTCTTTCCCCTTTCTTTGGGCTTTCTTTCCCCCTTTCTTTGGGTTTCTTTCCCCTTTCTTTGGGCTTTCTTTCCCCTTTCTTTCCCCTTTCCTTGGGCTCTCTCTTTTGCTTTCTTTCCCCTTTCTTTGGGCTTTCCTTCCCCTTTCTTTCCCCTTTATTTGGGCTTTCTTTGGGCTTTCTTTGGGCTTTCTTTGGTCTTTCTTTCCCCTTTCTTTGGGCTTTCTTTCCCCTTTCTGTGAGCTTTCTTTGGGCTTTCTTTGGGATTTCTTTTGGGCTTTCTTTCCCCTTTCTTTGGGCTTTCTTTCCCCTTTCTTTGGCTTTCTTGGGCTTTCTTTGTGCTTACTTTGGGCTTTCTTTCCCCTTTCTTTCCGCTTTCTTTGGGCTTTCTTTGGGCTTTCTTTGGGCTTTCTTTCCCCTTTCTTTGGGCTTTCTTTCCCCTTTTTTTGGGCTTTCTTTCCCCTTTCTTTGGGCTTTCTTTCCCCTTTCTTTTGGCTGTCATTCCCCTTTCTTTGGGCTTTCTTTCCCCTTTCTTTGGGCTTTCCTTGGGCCTTTCTTTGGGCTTCCTTTGGGCTTTCTTTCCCCTTTCTTTCCACTTTCTTTGGGCTTTCTTTGGGCTTTCTTTGGGCTTTCTTTCCCCTTTCTTTCCCCTTTCTTTGGGCTTTCTTTCCCCTTTCTTTCCCCTTTCTTTCCCATTTCTTTGAGCTTTCTTTGGGCTTTCTTTGGGCTTTCTTTGGGCTGTCATTCCACTTTCTTTGGGCTTTCTTTCCCCTTTCTTTGGGCTTTCTTTGGGCTTTCTTTGGGCTTTCTTTGGGCTTTCTTTGGGCTTTCTTTGGGCTTTATTTGGGCTTTCTTTGGGCTTTCTTTCCCTTTCTTTGGGCTTTCTTTCCCCTTTCTTTGGGCTTTCTTTGGGCTTTCTTTCCCCTTCTTTCCACTTTCTTTGGGCTTTCTTTGGGCTTTCTTGGGCTTTCTTTCCCCTTTCTTTGGGCTTTCTTTCCCCTTTCTTTGGGCTTTCTTTCCCCTTTCTTTGGGCTTTCTTTCCCCTTTCTTTGGGCTGTCATTCCCCTTTCTTTGGGCTTTCTTTCCCCTTTCTTTGGGCTTTCTTTCCCCTTTCTTTGGGTTTTCTTTGGGCTTTCTTTCCCCTTTCTTTCCACTTTCTTTGGGCTTTCTTTGGGCTTTCTTTGGGCTTTCTTTCCCCTTTCTTTCCCCTTTCTTTGGGCTTTCTTTCCCCTTTCTTTCCCCTTTCTTTGGGCTTTCTTTGGGCTTTCTTTGGGCTTTCTTTGCGCTTTCTTAGGGCTGTCATTCCCCTTTCTTTGGGCTTTCTTTCCCCTTTCTTTTGGCTTTCTTTAGGCTTTCTTTGGGCTTTCTTTCCCCTTTCTTTGGGCTTTCTTTGGGCTTTATTTGGGCTTTCTTTGGCTTTCTTTGGGCTTTCTTTGGGCTTTCTTTCCCCTTTCTTGGGCTTTCTTTCCCCTTTCTTTGGTATTTCTTTGCACTTTCTTTCCCCTTTCTTTGGGCTTTCTTTGGGCTTTCTTTCCCCTTTCTTTGGGCTTTCTTTCCCCTTTCTTTCCCCTTTCTTTGGGCTTTCTTTGGGCTTTCTTTCCCCTTTCTTTGGGCTGTCTTTGGGCTTTCTTTCCCCTTTCTTTGGGCTTTCTTTCCCCTTTCTTTGGGCTTTCTTTGGGCTTTCTTTCCACTTTCTTTGGGCTTTGTTTCCCCTTTCTTTGGGCTTTCTTTCCCCTTTCTTTGGGCTTTCTTTGGGCTTTCTTTCCGCTTTCTTTGGGCTTTCTTTCCACTTTCTTTGGGCTCTCTATCCCCTTTCTTTGGGCTTTCTTTCCCCTTTCTTTGGGCTTTCTTTGGGCTTTCTCTCACCTTTCTTTGGGCTTTCTTTCCCCTTTCTTTGGGCTTTTTTCCCCTTTCTTTGGCTTTGTTTTCCCTTTCTCTGGGCTTTCTTTCCCCTTTCTTTGGGCTTTCTTTCCCCTTTGATTGGGCTTTCTTTGGGCTTTCTTTGGGTTTCTTCGGGATTTCTTTCCCCTTTGTTTGGGATTTCTTTGGGCTTTCTTTGGGCTTTCTTTGGGCTTTCTTCGGGCTTTCTTTCCTATTTCTTTGGGCTTTCTTTCCCCTTTCTTTGGGCTTTCTTTCCCCTTTCTTTGGGCTGTCTTTCCCCTTTCTTTGGGTATTCTTTCCCCTTTCTTTGGGCTTTCTTTCCCTTTTCTTTGGGCTTTCCTTGGGCTTTCTTTGGGCTTTCTCTGGGCTTTCTTTCCCCTTTCTTTGGGCTTTCTTTCCCCTTTGTTTGGGCTTTCTTTGGGCTTTCTTTCCCCTTTCTTTGGGCTTTCTTTCCCCTTTCTTTGGGCTTTCTTTCCCCTTTCTTTGGGCTTTCTTTACCCTTTCTTTGGGCTTTCTTTCCCCTTTGTTTGGGCTTTCTTTGGGCTTTCTTTCCCCTTTATTTTGGCTTTCTTTGGACTTTCTTTCCCCTTTCTTTGGGCTTTCTTTCCCCTTTCTTTGGGCTTTCTTTCCCCTTTCTTTGGGCTTTCTTTTCCCTTTCTTTGGGCTCTCTTTCCCCTTTCTTTGGGCTTTCTTTGAGATTTCTTTCCCCTTTCTTTGGGCTTTCTTTCCCCTTTCTTTGGGCTTTCTTTCCCCTTTCTTTGGGCTTTCTTTCCCCTTTCTTTGGCTGTCATTCCCCTTTCTTTGGGCTTTCTTTCTCCTTTCTTTGGGCTTTCTTTGGGCTTTCTTCCCCTTTCTTTGGGATTTCTTTGGGCTTTCTTTGGGCTTTCTTTCCCCTTTCTTTCCCCCTTTCTTCCCCTTTCTTTGGGCTTTCTTTCCCCTTTCTTTCCCATTTCTTTGGGCTTTGTTCCCCTTTCTTTGGGCTTTCTTTCCCCTTTCTTTGGGCTTTCTTTGGGCTTTCTTTTCCATTTCTTTGGGCTTCTTTGGGCTTTCTTTGGGCTTTCTTTGGGCTTTCTTTCCCCTTTCTTTGGGCTTTCTTTCCCCTTTCTTTGGGATTTCCTTGGGCTTTCTTTGGGCTTTCTTTGGGCTTTCTTTCCACTTTCTGTGGGCTTCTTTGGGCTTTCTTTGGGCTTTCTTTGGCTTTCTTTCCCCTTTCTTTGGGCTGTCATTCCCCTTTCTTTGGGCTTTCTTTCCCTTTCTTTGGGCTTTCTTTCCCTTTTCTTTGGGCTTTCTTTGGGCTTTCTTTGGCCTTTCTCTGGGCTTTCTTTCCCCCTTTCTTTGGCTTTCTTTCCCCTTTCTTTGGGCTTTCTTTCCCCTTTCTTTGGGCTTTCTTTGAGCTTTCTTTCCCCTTTCTTTGGGCTTTCTTTCCCCTTTGTTTGGGCTTTCTTTCCCCTTTCTTTGGGCTTTCTTTCCCCTTTCTTTGGGGCTTTCTTTCCCCTTTCTGTGGGTTTTCTTTGCGCTTTCTTTCCCCTTTCTTTGGGCTTTCTTCCCCCTTTCTTTGGGCTTTCTTTCCCCTTTCTTTGGGCTTTCTTTCCCCTTTCTTTGGGCTTTCTTTCCCCTTTCTTTGGGCTTTCTTTCCCCTTTCTTTGGGGGTTTCTTTGGGCTTTTCTTTCCCCTTTCTTGGGCTTTCCTTGGGCTTTCTTTGGGCTTTCTTTCCCCTTTGTTCTTCCCACCCATCTCTTCTTTGGGCTTTCCTTGGGCTTTCTTTGGGCTTTCTTTCCCATTTCTTTGGGCTTTCTTTCCCCTTTCTTTGGGCTTTCTTTCCCTTTCTTTGGGCTGTCATTCCCCTTTCTTTGGGCTTTCTTTCCCTTTCTTTGGGCTTTCTTCCCCTTTCTTTGGGCTTTCTTTCCCCTTTCTTTGGGCTTTTTTTCCCCTTTCTTTGGGCTTTCTTTGAGCTTTCTTTCCCCTTTCTTTGGCTTTCTTTCCCCTTTCTTTGGGCTTTCTTTGGGCTGTCTTTCCCCTTTCTTTGGGCTTTCTTTCCCCTTTCTTTGGGCTTTCTTTCCCCCTTTCTTTGGGCTTTCTTTCTCCTTTCTTTGGGCTTTCTTTCCCCTTTCTTTGGGCTTTCTTTCCCCTTTCTTTGGGCTGTCATTCCCCCTTTCTTTGGGCTTTCTTTCCCCCTTTCTTTGGGCTTTCCTTGGGCTTTCTTTGCGCTTTCTTTCCCCTTTCTTTCCACTTTCTTTGGGCTTTCTTTGGGCTTTCTTTCCATTTCTTTGGGCTTTCTTTCCCTTTCTTTGGGCTTTCTTTCCCCTTTCTTTGGGCTTTCTTTCCCCTTTCTTTGGGCTGTCATTCCCCTTTCTTTAGGCTTTCTTTCTCCTTTCTTTGGGCTTTCCTTGGGCTTTCTTTGGGCTTTCTTTGGGCTTTCTTTCCCCTTTCTTTCCACTTTCTTTGGGCTTTCTTTGGGCTTTCTTTGGGCTTTCTTTCCCCTTTCTGTGGGCTTACTTTGGGCTTTCTTTGGGCTTTCTTTCCCATTTCTTTGGGCTTTCTTTCCCCTTTCTTTGGGCTTTCCTTGGGTTTTCTTTGGGCTTTCTTTGGGCTTTCTTCCCCCTTTCTTTCCCCTTTCTTTGGGCTTTCTTTGGGCTTTCTTTCCCCTTTCTTTGGGCTGTCATTCCCCTTTCTTTGGGCTTTCTTTCCCCTTTCTTTGGGCTTTCTTTCCCCTTTCTTTGGCATGTCTTTGGGCTTTCTTTGGGCTTTCTTTGGGCTTTCTGTGGGCATTCTTTGGGCTTCTTTGGGATTTCTTTGGGCTTTCTTTCCCCTTTCTTTCCACTTTCTTTGGGCTTTCTCTGGGCATTCTTTCCCCTTTCTTTGGGCTTTCTTTCCCGTTTCTTTGCGCTTTCTTTCCCCTTTCTTTGGGCTTTCTTCGGGCTTTCTTTCCCCTTTCTTTGGGCTTTCTTTTCCCTTTCTTTGGGCTGTCATTCCCTTTCTTTGGGCTTTCTTTCCCTTTCTTTGGGCTTTCCTTCCCCTTTCTTTGGGCTTTCTTTCCCCTTTCTTTGGGCTTTCTTTCCCCTTTCTTTGGGCTGTCATTCCCCTTTCTTTGGGCTTTCTTTCCCCTTTCTTGGGCTTTCTTTCCCCTTTCTTTGGGCTTTCTTTGGGCTTTCTTTGGTCTTTCTTTGGGATTTCTTTGGGCTTTCTTTGGGCTTTCTTTCCCCTTTCTTTGGGCTTTCTTTCCCCTTTCTGTGGGCTTTCTTTGGGCTTTCTTTGGTCTTTCTTTCCACTTTCTTTGGGCTTTCTTTCCCCTTTTTTTTTTCTTTTTTTTTTTCCTTTTTGTTTTTTTGTCCGTTTTTGTTTTTTTTCTTTTTTTCTTTTTTTTATTTTTTTCTTTTGTCTTTCTTCTTTTCTTTTTTTGCTCCTTTTTCTTCCTTTTCGTGTTCTTTGTGTGCTTTCTTTTCTTTGGGTTTCTTTCTTTTTTGGCTTTCTTTCCCTTTCTTTCCGCTTTCTTTGCTTTCTTTGGCTCTTTCTTTGGGCTTTCTTGGCTTCTTGTCTTCTTGGATTTCTTTGGGCTTTCTTTGGGCTTTCTTTCCCCTTTCTTTGGGCTTTCTTTCCCCTTTCTGTGGGCTTTCTTTGGGCTTTCTTTGGTCTTTCTTTCCCCTTTCTTTGGGTTTTCTTTCCCCTTTCTTTTGGGCTTTCCTTGGGCTTTCTTTGGGCTTTCTTTGGTTTTCTTTCCCCTTTCTTTCCACTTTCTTTGGGCTTTCTTTCCCCTTTCTTTGGGCTTTCTTTCCCCCTTTCTTTGGGCTTTCTTTCCCCTTTCTTTGGGCTGTCATTCCCCTTTCTTTGGGCTTTCTTTCCCCTTTCTTTGGGCTTTATTTCCCTTTTCTTTGGGCTTCCTTTGGGCTTTCTTTGGGCTTTCTTTGGGCTTTCTCTGGGCTTTCTTTTCCCCTTTCTTTGGG
The DNA here is from genome assembly GCF_036013475.1 of Columba livia. NCBI lineage: Eukaryota > Metazoa > Chordata > Aves > Columbiformes > Columbidae > Columba > Columba livia. The sequence goes on along the minus strand of NW_027043525.1, from coordinate 72,168 downwards.
CTTTCTTTCCCCTTTCTTTGGGCTTTCTTTGGGCTTTCTTTCCCATTTCTTTGGGGTTTCTTGGGCTTTCTTTCCCCTTTCTTTGGGCTTTCTTTGGGCTTTCTTTCCCCTTTCTTTCCCCTTTCTTTGGGCTTTCTTTCCCCATTCTTTCCCCTTTCTTTGGGCTTTCTTTCCCCTTTCTTTGCGGCTTTCTTCGGGCTTTCTTTCCCCTTTCTTTGGGCTTTCTTTCCCCTTTCTTTGGGCTGTCATTCCCCTTTCTTTGGGCTTTCTTTCCCCTTTCTTTGGGCTTTCCTTCCCCTTTCTTTGGGCTTTCTTTCCCCTTTCTTTGGGCTTTCTTTCCCCTTTCTTTGGGCTGTCATTCCCCTTTCTTTGGGCTTTCTTTCCCCTTTCTTTGGGCTTTCCTTGGGCTTTCTTTGGGCTTTCTTTCCCCTTTCTTTCCACTTTCTTTGGCCTTTCTTTGGGGCTTTCTTTGGGCTTTCTTTGGGCTTTCTTTCCCCTTTCTTTGGGCTTTCTTTCCCCTTTTTGGGCTTTCTTTCCCCTTTCTTTGGGTTTTCTTTCCCCTTTCTTTGGGCTGTCATTCCCCTTTCTTTGGGCTTTCTTTCCCCTTTCTTTGGCTTTCCTTGAGCTTTCTTTGGGCTTTCTTGGGATTCTTTCCCCTTTCTTTCCACATTCTTTGGGCTTTCTTTGGGCTTTCTTTCTGCTTTCTTTCCCCTTTCTTTGGGCTTTCTTTCCCCTTTCTTTGGGCTGTCATTCCCCTTTCTTTGGGCTTTCATTCCCCTTTCTTTGGGCTTTCTTTCCCTTTTCTTTGGGCTTTCTTTGGGCTTTCTTTGGGATTTCTCTGGGCTTTCTTTCCCCTTTCTTGGGCTTTCTTTCCCCTTTCTTTGGGCTTTCTTTCCCCTTTCTTTGGGCTTTCTTTCCCCTTTCTTTGGGCTTTCTTTCCCTTTCTTTGTGCTTTCTTTGAGCTTTCTTCCCCTTTCTTTGGGCTTTCTTTCCCCCTTTCTTTGGGCTTTCTTTCCCCTTTCTTTCCCCTTTCTTTGGGCTTTCTCTGGGCTTTCTTTCCCCTTTCTTTGGGCTTTCTTTCCCCTTTCTTTGGGCTTTATTTCCCCTTTCTTTGGGCTTTCTTTCCCCTTTCCTTGGGCGTTCTTTCCCCTTTCTTTGGGCTTTCTTTCCCCTTTCTTTGGGCTTTCTTGGGCTTTCTTTCCCCTTTCTTTGGGGTTTCTTTGGGCTTTCTTTCCCCTTTCTTTGGGCTTTCTTTGGCTTTCTTTCCCCTTTCTTTCCCCTTTCTTTTGGCTTTCTTTCCCCTTTCTTTGGGCTTTCTTTCCCCCTTTCTTTGGGCTTTCTTTCCCCTTTCTTTGGGCTTTCTGTCCCCTTTCTTTCCCCTTTCCTTGGGCTCTCTTTTTTGCTTTCTTTCCCCTTTCTTTGGGCTTTCTTTCCCCTTTCTTTCCCCTTTATTTGGGCTTTCTTTGGGCTTTCTTTGGGCTTTCTTTGGGCTTTCTTTGGGGGCTTTCTTTCCCTTTCTTTGGGCTTTCTTTCCCCTTTCTGTGAGCTTTCTTTGGGCTTTCTTTGGGATTTCTTTGGGCTTTCTTTCCCCTTTCTTTGGGCTTTCTTTCCCCTTTCTTTGGGCTTTCCTTGGGCTTTCTTTGTGCTTTCTTTGGGCTTTCTTTCCCCTTTCTTTGGGCTTTCTTTGGGCTTTCTTTGGGCTTTCTTGGGCTTTCTTTCCCCTTTCTTTGGGCTTTCTTTCCCCTTTTTTTGGGCTTTCTTTCCCCTTTCTTGGGCTTTCTTTCCCCTTTCTTTGGGCTGTCATTCCCCTTTCTTTGGGCTTTCTTTCCCCTTTCTTTGGGCCTTCCTTGGGCTTTCCTTGGGCTTTCTTTGGGCTTTCTTTCCCCTTTCTTTCCACTTTCTTTGGGCTTTCTTTGGGCTTTCTTTGGGCTTTCTTTCCCCTTTCTTTCCCCTTTCTTTGGGCTTTCTTTCCCCTTTCTTTCCCCTTTCTTTGGGCTTTCTTTGGGCTTTCTTTGGGCTTTCTTTGGCTGTCATTCCCCTTTCTTTGGGCTTTCTTTCCCCTTTCTTTGGGCTTTCTTTGGGCTTTCTTTGGGATTTCTTTGGGCTTTCTTTCCCCTTTCTTTGGGCTTTCTTTGGGCTTTCTTTGGGCTTTCTTTGGGCTTTCTTTGGGCTTTCTTTCCCCTTTCTTTGGGCTTTCTTTCCCCTTTCTTGGCTTTCTTTGGGCTTTCTTTCCCTTTCTTTCCACTTTCTTTGGGCTTTCTTTGGGCTTTCTTGGGCTTTCTTTCCCCTTTCTTTGGGGCTTTCTTTCCCCTTTCTTTGGGCTTTCTTTCCCCTTTCTTTGGGCTTTCTTTCCCCTTTCTTTGGGCTGTCATTCCCCTTTCTTTGGGCTTTCTTTCCCCTTTCTTTGGGCTTTCCTTGGGCTTTCTTTGGGCTTTCTTTGGGCTTTCTTTCCCCTTTCTTTCCACTTTCCTTGGGGCTTTCTTTGGGCTTTCTTTCCCCTTTCTTTCCCCTTTCTTTGGGCTTTCTTTCCCCTTTCTTTGGGCTTTCCTTGAGCTTTCTTTGGGCTTTTTTTGTGATTCTTTCCCCTTTCTTTCCACATTCTTTGGGCTTTCTTTGGGCTTTCTTTGGGCTTTTCTTTGGGCTTTCTTTCCCTTTCTTTGGGCTTTCTTTCCCCTTTCTTTGGGCTTTCTTTCCCCTTTCTTTGGGCTTTCTTTCCCCTTTCTTTGGGTTTTCTTTCCCCTTTCTTTGGGCTGTCATTCCCCTTTCTTTGGGCTTTCTTTCCCCTTTCTTTGGGCTTTCCTTGAGCTTTCTTTGGGCTTTCTTTGGGATTCTTTCCCCTTTCTTTCCACATTCTTTGGGCTTTCTTTGGGCTTTCTTTCTGCTTTCTTTCCCCTTTCTTGGGCTTTCTTTCCCCTTTCTTTGGGCTGTCATTCCCCTTTCTTTGGGCTTTCATTCCCCTTTCTTTGGGCTTTCTTTCCCTTTTCTTTGGGCTTTCTTTGGGCTTTCTTTGAGCTTTCTTTCCCCTTTCTTTGGGCTTTCTTTCCCCTTTCTTTGGCTTTCTTTCCCCTTTCTTTGGGCTTTCTTTCCCCTTTCTTTCCCCTTTCTTTGGGCTTTCTCTGGGCTTTCTTTCCCCTTTCTTTGGGCTTTCTTTCCCCTTTCTTTGGGCTTTATTTCCCCTTTCTTTGGGCTTTCTTTCCCCTTTCCTTGGGCGTTCTTTCCCCTTTCTTTGGGCTTTCTTTCCCCTTTCTTTGGGCTTTCTTGGGCTTTCTTTCCCCTTTCTTTGGGGTTTCTTTGGGCTTTCTTTCCCCTTTCTTTGGGCTTTCTTTGGGCTTTCTTTCCCCTTTCTTTCCCCTTTCTTTGGCTTTCTTTCCCCCTTTCTTTGGGCTTTCTTTCCCCTTTCTTTGGGCTTTCTTTCCCCTTTCTTTGGGCTTTCTGTCCCCTTTCTTTCCCTTTCCTTGGCTCTCTTTTTTGCTTTCTTTCCCCTTTCTTTGGGCTTTCTTTCCCCTTTCTTTCCCCTTTATTTGGGCTTTCTTTGGGCTTTCTTTGGGCTTCTTTGGGCTTTCTTTCCCCTTTCTTTGGGCTTTCTTTCCCCTTTCTGTGAGCTTTCTTTGGGCTTTCTTTGGGATTTCTTTGGGCTTTCTTTCCCCTTTCTTTGGGCTTTCTTTCCCCTTTCTTTGGGCTTTCCTTGGGCTTTCTTTGTGCTTTCTTTGGGCTTTCTTTCCCTTTCTTTGGGCTTTCTTTGGGCTTTCTTTGGGCTTTCTTGGGCTTTCTTTCCCCTTTCTTTGGGCTTTCTTTCCCCTTTTTTTTGGGCTTTCTTTCCCCTTTCTTTGGGCTTTCTTTCCCCTTTCTTTGGGCTGTCATTCCCCTTTCTTTGGGCTTTCTTTCCCCTTTCTTTGGGCCTTCCTTGGGCTTTCCTTGGGCTTTCTTTGGGCTTTCTTTCCCCTTTCTTTCCACTTTCTTTGGGCTTTCTTGGGCTTTCTTTGGGCTTTCTTTCCCCTTTCTTTCCCTTTCTTTGGGCTTTCTTTCCCCTTTCTTTCCCCTTTCTTTGGGCTTTCTTTGGCTTTCTTTGGGCTTTCTTTGGGCTGTCATTCCCCTTTCTTTGGGCTTTCTTTCCCCTTTCTTTGGGCTTTCTTTGGCTTCTTTGGGGCTTTCTTTGGGCTTTCTTTCCCCTTTCTTTGGCTTTCTTTGGCTTTCTTTGGGCTTTCTTGGGCTTTCTTTGGGCTTTCTTTCCCTTTCTTTGGGCTTTCTTTCCCCTTTCTTTGGGCTTTCTTTGGGCTTTCTTTCCCCTTTCTTTTCACTTTCTTTGGGCTTTCTTTGGGCTTTCTTGGGCTTTCTTTCCCCTTTCTTTGGGCTTTCTTTCCCCTTTCTTTGGGCTTTCTTTCCCTTTCTTGGGCTTTCTTTCCCCTTTCTTTGGGCTGTCATTCCCCTTTCTTTGGGCTTTCTTTCCCCTTTCTTTGGGCTTTCCTTGGGCTTTCTTTGGGCTTTCTTTGGGCTTTCTTTCCCCTTTCTTTCCACTTTCTTTGGGCTTTCTTTGGGCTTTCTTTCCCCTTTCTTTCCCCTTTCTTTGGGCTTTCTTTCCCCTTTCTTTGGGCTTTCCTTGAGCTTTCTTTGGGCTTTTTTTGTGATTCTTTCCCCTTTCTTTCCACATTCTTTGGGCTTTCTTTGGGCTTTCTTTGGGCTTTCTTTCCCTTTCTTTGGGCTTTCTTTCCCCTTTCTTTGGCTGTCCATTCCCCTTTCTTTGGGCTTTCATTCCCCTTTCTTTGGGCTTTCTTTCCCTTTTCTTTGGGCTTTCTTGGCTTCTTTGGGATTTCTCTGGGCTTTCTTTCCCTTTCTTTTGGGCTTTCTTTCCCCTTTCTTTGGGCTTTCTTTCCCCTTTCTTTGGGCTTTCTTTCCCCTTTCTTTGGGCTTTCTTTCCCCTTTCTTTGGGCTTTCTTTCCCCTTTCCTTGGGCTTTCTTTGGGCTGTCTTTCCCTTTCTTTGGGCTTTCTTTCCCCTTTCTTTGGGCTTTCTTTCCCCTTTCTTTGGGCTTTCTTTGGGCTTTCTTTCCCCTTTCTTTCCCCTTTCTTTGGGCTTTCTCTGGGCTTTCTTTCCCCTTTCTTTGGGCTTTCTTTCCCCTTTCTTTGGGCTTTATTTCCCCTTTCTTTGGGCTTTCTTTCCCCTTTCCTTGGGCGTTCTTTCCACTTTCTTTGGGCTTTCTTTCCCCTTTCTTTGGGCTTTCTTGGGCTTTCTTTCCCCTTTCTTTGGGGTTTCTTTGGGCTTTCTTTCCCATTTCTTTGGGGTTTCTTTGGCTTTCTTTCCCCTTTCTTTCCCCTTTCTTTTGGCTTTCTTTCCCCTTTCTTTCCCCTTTCTTTGGGCTTTCTTTCCCCTTTCTTTGGGCTTTCTTTCACCCTTTTCTTGGGCTTTCTGTCCCCTTTCTTTCCCCTTTCCTTGGGCTCTCTTTTTTGCTTTCTTTCCCCTTTCTTTGGGCTTTCTTTCCCCTTTCTTTCCCCTTTATTTGGGCTTTTTTGGGCTTTCTTTGGGCTTTCTTTGGGCTTTCTTTCCCCTTTCTTTGGGCTTTCTTTCCCTTTCTGTGAGCTTTCTTTGGGCTTTCTTTGGGATTTCTTTGGGCTTTCTTTCCCCTTTCTTTGGGCTTTCTTTCCCCTTTCTTGGGCTTTCCTTGGGCTTTCTTGTGCTTTCTTTGGGCTTTCTTTCCCCTTTCTTTCCCCTTTCTTTGGGCTTTCTCTGGGCTTTATTTCCCCTTTCCTTGGGCGTTCTTTCCCCTTTCTTTTGGCTTTCTTTCCCCTTTCTTTGGGCTTTCTTTCCCCTTTCTTTGGGCTTTCTTTCCCCTTTTTTGGGCTTTCTTTCCCCTTTCTTTGGGTTTTCTTTCCCCTTTCTTTGGGCTGTCATTCCCCTTTCTTTGGGCTTTCTTTCCCCTTTCTTTGGGCTTTCCTTGAGCTTTCTTTGGGCTTTCTTTGGGATTCTTTCCCCTTTCTTTCCACATTCTTTGGGCTTTCTTTGGGCTTTCTTTCTGCTTTCTTTCCCCTTTCTTTGGGCTTTCTTTCCCCTTTCTTTGGGCTGTCATTCCCCTTTCTTTGGGCTTTCATTCCCCTTTCTTTGGGCTTTCTTTCCCTTTTCTTTGGGCTTTCTTTGGGCTTTCTTTGGGATTTCTCTGGGCTTTCTTTCCCTTTCTTTGGGCTTTCTTTCCCCTTTCTTTGGGCTTTCTTTCCCCTTTCTTTGGGCTTTCTTTCCCCTTTCTTTGGGCTTTCTTTCCCCTTTCTTTGTGCTTTCTTTGAGCTTTCTTTCCCCTTTCTTTGGGCTTTCTTTCCCCTTTCTTTGGGCTTTCTTTCCCCTTTCTTTCCCCTTTCTTTGGGCTTTCTCTGGGCTTTCTTTCCCCTTTCTTTGGGCTTTCTTTCCCCTTTCTTTGGGCTTTATTTCCCCTTTCTTTGGGCTTTCTTTCCCCTTTCCTTGGGCGTTCTTTCCCCTTTCTTTGGGCTTTCTTTCCCCTTTCTTTGGGCTTTCTTGGGCTTTCTTTCCCTTTCTTTGGGGTTTCTTTGGGCTTTCTTTCCCCTTTCTTTGGGCTTTCTTTGGGCTTTCTTTCCCCTTTCTTTCCCTTTCTTTTGGCTTTCTTTCCCCTTTCTTTGGGCTTTCTTTCCCCTTTCTTTGGGCTTTCTTTCCCCTTTCTTTGGGCTTTCTGTCCCCTTTCTTTCCCCTTTCCTTGGGCTCTCTTTTTTGCTTTCTTTCCCCTTTCTTTGGGCTTTCTTTCCCCTTTCTTTCCCCTTTATTTGGGCTTTCTTTGGGCTTTCTTTGGCTTTCTTTGGGCTTTCTTTCCCCTTTCTTTGGGCTTTCTTTCCCCTTTCTGTGAGCTTTCTTTGGGCTTTCTTTGGGATTTCTTTGGGCTTTCTTTCCCCTTTCTTTGGGCTTTCTTTCCCCTTTCTTTGGGCTTTCCTTGGGCTTTCTTTGTGCTTTCTTTGGGCTTTCTTTCCCCTTTCTTTGGGCTTTCTTTGGGCTTTCTTTGGGCTTTCTTGGGCTTTCTTTCCCCTTTCTTTGGGCTTTCTTTCCCCTTTTTTTGGGCTTTCTTTCCCCTTTCTTTGGGCTTTCTTTCCCTTTCTTTGGGCTGTCATTCCCCTTTCTTTGGGCTTTCTTTCCCCTTTCTTTGGGCCTTCCTTGGCTTTCCTTGGGCTTTCTTTGGGCTTTCTTTCCCCTTTCTTTCCACTTTCTTTGGGCTTTCTTTGGGCTTTCTTTGGGCTTTCTTTCCCCTTTCTTTCCCCTTTCTTTGGGCTTTCTTTCCCCTTTCTTTCCCCTTTCTTTGGGCTTTCTTTGGGCTTTCTTTGGGCTTTCTTTGGGCTGTCATTCCCCTTTCTTTGGGCTTTCTTTCCCCTTTCTTTGGGCTTTCTTTGGGCTTTCTTTGGGATTTCTTTGGGCTTTCTTTCCCCTTTCTTTGGGCTTTCTTTGGGCTTTCTTTGGGCTTTCTTTGGGCTTTCTTTGGGCTTTCTTTCCCCTTTCTTTGGGCTTTCTTTCCCCTTTCTTTGGGCTTTCTTGGGCTTTCTTTCCCCTTTCTTTCCACTTTCTTTGGGCTTTCTTTGGGCTTTCTTGGGCTTTCTTTCCCCTTTCTTTGGGCTTTCTTTCCCCTTTCTTTGGGCTTTCTTTCCCCTTTCTTTGGGCTTTCTTTCCCCTTTCTTTGGGCTGTCATTCCCCTTTCTTTGGGCTTTCTTTCCCCTTTCTTTGGGCTTTCCTTGGGCTTTCTTTGGGCTTTCTTTGGGCTTTCTTCCCCTTTCTTTCCCCTTTCTTTGGCTTTCTTTCCCCTTTCTTTGGGCTTTCCTTGAGCTTTCTTTGGGCTTTTTTGTGATTCTTTCCCCTTTCTTTCCACATTCTTGGGCTTTCTTTGGGCTTTCTTTGGCTTTCTTTGGGCTTTCTTTCCCCTTTCTTTGGGCTTTCTTTCCCCTTTCTTTGGGCTTTCTTTCCCTTTCTTTGGGCTTTCTTTCCCCTTTCTTTGGGTTTTCTTTCCCCTTTCTTTGGGCTGTCATTCCCCTTTCTTTGGGCTTTCTTTCCCCTTTCTTTGGGCTTTCCTTGAGCTTTCTTTGGGCTTTCTTTGGGATTCTTTCCCCTTTCTTTCCACATTCTTTGGGCTTTCTTTGGGCTTTCTTCTGCTTTCTTTCCCCTTTCTTTGGGCTTTCTTTCCCCTTTCTTTGGGCTGTCATTCCCCTTTCTTTGGGCTTTCATTCCCCTTTCTTTGGGCTTTCTTTCCCTTTTCTTTGGGCTTTCTTTGGGCTTTCTTTGGGATTTCTCTGGGCTTTTCTTTCCCCTTTCTTTGGGCTTTCTTTCCCCTTTCTTTGGCTTTCTTTCCCCTTTCTTTGGGCTTTCTTTCCCCTTTCTTTGGGCTTTCTTTCCCCTTTCTTTGTGCTTTCTTTGAGCTTTCTTTCCCCTTTCTTTGGGCTTTCTTTCCCCTTTCTTTGGGCTTTCTTTCCCCTTTCTTTCCCCTTTCTTTGGCTTTCTCTGGGCTTTCTTCCCTTTCTTTGGGCTTTCTTTCCCCTTTCTTTGGGCTTTATTTCCCCTTTCTTTGGGCTTTCTTTCCCCTTTCCTTGGGCGTTCTTTCCCCTTTCTTTGGGCTTTCTTTCCCCTTTCTTTGGGCTTTCTTGGGCTTTCTTTCCCCTTTCTTTGGGGTTTCTTTGGGCTTTCTTTCCCCTTTCTTTGGGCTTTCTTTGGGCTTTCTTTCCCCTTTCTTTCCCCTTTCTTTTGGCTTTCTTTCCCCTTTCTTTGGGCTTTCTTTCCCCTTTCTTTGGGCTTTCTTTCCCCTTTCTTTGGGCTTTCTGTCCCCTTTCTTTCCCCTTTCCTTGGGCTCTCTTTTTTGCTTTCTTTCCCCTTTCTTTGGGCTTTCTTTCCCCTTTCTTTCCCCTTTATTTGGGCTTTCTTTGGGCTTTCTTTGGGCTTTCTTTGGGCTTTCTTTCCCCTTTCTTTGGGCTTTCTTTCCCCTTTCTGTGAGCTTTCTTTGGGCTTTCTTTGGGATTTCTTTGGGCTTTCTCTCCCCTTTCTTTGGGCTTTCTTTCCCCTTTCTTTGGGCTTTCCTTGGGCTTTCTTTGTGCTTTCTTTGGGCTTTCTTTCCCCTTTCTTTGGGCTTTCTTTGGGCTTTCTTTGGGCTTTCTTGGGCTTTCTTTCCCCTTTCTTTGGGCTTTCTTTCCCCTTTTTTTGGGCTTTCTTTCCCCTTTCTTTGGGCTTTCTTTCCCCTTTCTTTGGGCTGTCATTCCCCTTTCTTTGGGCTTTCGTTCCCCTTTCTTTGGGCCTTCCTTGGGCTTTCCTTGGGCTTTCTTTGGGCTTTCTTTCCCCTTTCTTTCCACTTTCTTTGGGCTTTCTTTGGGCTTTCTTTGGGCTTTCTTTCCCCTTTCTTTCCCCTTTCTTTGGGCTTTCTTTCCCCTTTCTTTCCCCTTTCTTTGGGCTTTCTTTGGGCTTTCTTTGGGCTTTCTTTGGGCTGTCATTCCCCTTTCTTTGGGCTTTCTTTCCCCTTTCTTTGGGCTTTCTTTGGCTTTCTTGGGCTTTCTTTGGGCTTTCTTTCCCCTTTCTTTGGGCTTTCTTTGGGCTTTCTTTGGGCTTTCTTTGGGCTTTCTTTGGGCTTTCTTTCCCCTTTCTTTGGGCTTTCTTTCCCCTTTCTTTGGGCTTTCTTTGGGCTTTCTTTCCCCTTTCTTTCCACTTTCTTTGGGCTTTCTTTGGGCTTTCTTGGGCTTTCTTTCCCCTTTCTTTGGCTTTCTTTCCCCTTTCTTTGGGCTTTCTTTCCCCTTTCTTTGGGCTTTCTTTCCCCTTTCTTTGGGCTGTCATTCCCCTTTCTTTGGGCTTTCTTTCCCCTTTCTTTGGGCTTTCCTTGGGCTTTCTTTGGGCTTTCTTTGGGCTTTCTTTCCCCTTTCTTTCCACTTTCTTTGGGCTTTCTTGGGCTTTCTTTCCCCTTTCTTTCCCCTTTCTTTGGGCTTTCTTTCCCCTTTCTTTGGGCTTTCCTTGAGCTTTCTTTGGGCTTTTTTTGTGATTCTTTCCCCTTTCTTTCCACATTCTTTGGGCTTTCTTTGGGCTTTCTTTGGGCTTTCTTTCCCCTTTCTTTGGGCTTTCTTTCCCCTTTCTTTGGGCTGTCATTCCCCTTTCTTTGGGCTTTCATTCCCCTTTCTTTGGGCTTTCTTTCCCTTTTCTTTGGGCTTTCTTTGGGCTTTCTTTGGGATTTCTCTGGGCTTTCTTTCCCCTTTCTTTGGGCTTTCTTTCCCCTTTCTTTGGGCTTTCTTTCCCCTTTCTTTGGGCTTTCTTTCCCCTTTCTTTGGGCTTTCTTTCCCCTTTCTTTGGGCTTTCTTTCCCCTTTCCTTGGGCTTTCTTTGGGCTGTCTTTCCCCTTTCTTTGGGCTTTCTTTCCCCTTTCTTTGGGCTTTCTTTCCCCTTTCTTTGGGCTTTCTTTGGGCTTTCTTTCCCTTTCTTTCCCCTTTCTTTGGGCTTTCTCTGGGCTTTCTTTCCCTTTCTTTGGGCTTTCTTTCCCCTTTCTTTGGGCTTTATTTCCCCTTTCTTTGGGCTTTCTTTCCCCTTTCCTTGGGCGTTCTTTCCACTTTCTTTGGGCTTTCTTTCCCCTTTCTTTGGGCTTTCTTGGGCTTTCTTTCCCCTTTCTTTGGGGTTTCTTTGGGCTTTCTTTCCCATTTCTTTGGGGTTTCTTTGGGCTTTCTTTCCCCTTTCTTTCCCCTTTCTTTTGGCTTTCTTTCCCCTTTCTTTCCCCTTTCTTTGGGCTTTCTTTCCCCTTTCTTTGGGCTTTCTTTCCCCTTTCTTTGGGCTTTCTGTCCCCTTTCTTTCCCCTTTCCTTGGGCTCTCTTTTTTGCTTTCTTTCCCCTTTCTTTGGGCTTTCTTTCCCCTTTCTTTCCCCTTTATTTGGGCTTTTTTGGGCTTTCTTTGGGCTTTCTTTGGGCTTTCTTTCCCCTTTCTTTAGGCTTTCTTTCCCCTTTCTGTGAGCTTTCTTTGGGCTTTCTTTGGATTTCTTTGGGCTTTCTTTCCCCTTTCTTGGGCTTTCTTTCCCCTTTCTTTGGGCTTTCCTTGGGCTTTCTTTGTGCTTTCTTTGGGCTTTCTTTCCCCTTTCTTTCCCTTTCTTTGGGCTTTCTCTGGGCTTTATTTCCCCTTTCCTTGGGCGTTCTTTCCCCTTTCTTTTGGCTTTCTTTCCCCTTTCTTTGGCTTTCTTTCTCCTTTCTTTGGGCTTTCTTTCCCCTTTCTTTGGGCTTTCTTTCCCCTTTCTTTGGGCTGTCATTCCCCTTTCTTTGGGCTTTCTTTCCCCTTTCTTTGGGCTTTCCTTGGGCTTTCTTTGGGCTTTCATTCCCCTTTCTTTCCACTTTCTTTGGGCTTTCTTTGGGCTTTCTTTCCCATTTCTTTGGGCTTTCTTTCCCCTTTCTTTGGGCTTTCTTTCCCCTTTCTTTGGGCTTTCTTTCCCCTTTCTTTGGGCTGTCATTCCCCTTTCTTTGGGCTTTCTTTCTCCTTTCTTTGGGCTTTCCTTGGGCTTTCTTTGGGCTTTCTTTGGGCTTTCTTTCCCCTTTCTTTCCACTTTCTTTCTGCTTTCTTTGGGCTTTCTTTGGGCTTTCTTTCCCCTTTCTGTGGGCTTACTTTGGGCTTTCTTTGGGCTTTCTTTCCCCTTTCTTTGGCTTTCTTTCCCCTTTCTTTGGGCTTTCCTTGGGTTTTCTTTGGGCTTTCTTTGGGCTTTCTTTCCCCTTTCTTTGGGCTTTCTTTGGGCTTTCTTTCCCCTTTCTTTGGGCTGTCATTCCCCTTTCTTTGGGCTTTCTTTCCCCTTTCTTTGGGCTTTCTTTCCCCTTTCTTTGGCATTTCTTTGGGCTTTCTTTGGGCTTTCTTTGGGCTTTCTGTGGGCATTCTTTGGGCTTTCTTTGGGCTTTCTTTGGGCTTTCTTTCCCCTTTCTTTCCACTTTCTTTGGGCTTTCTCTGGGCATTCCTTCCCCTTTCTTTGGGCTTTCTTTCCCCTTTCTTTGGGCTTTCTTTGGGCTTTCTTTCCCCTTTCTTTGGGCTGTCATTCCCCTTTCTTTGGGCTTTCTTTCCCCTTTCTTTGGGCTTTCTTTGAGCTTTCTTTCCCCTTTCTTTGGGCTTTCTTTCCCCTTTCTTTGGGCTTTCCTTCCCCTTTCTTTGGGCTTTCTTTCCCCTTTCTTTGGGCTTTCTTTCCCCTTTCTTTGGGCTGTCATTCCCCTTTCTTTGGGCTTTCTTTCCCCTTTCTTGGGCTTTCTTTCCCCTTTCTTTGGGCTTTCTTTGGCTTTCTTTGGTCTTTCTTTGGGATTTCTTTGGGCTTTCTTTGGGCTTTCTTTCCCCTTTCTTTGGGCTTTCTTTCCCCTTTCTGTGGGCTTTCTTTGGGCTTTCTTTGGTCTTTCTTTCCCCTTTCTTTGGGTTTTCTTTCCCCTTTCTTTGGGCTTTCCTTGGGCTTTCTTTGGGCTTTCTTTGGTTTTCTTTCCCCTTTCTTTCCACTTTCTTTGGGCTTTCTTTCCCCTTTCTTTGGGCTTTCTTTCCCCTTTCTTTGGCTTTCTTCGGGCTTTCTTTCCCCTTTCTTTGGGCTTTCTTTCCCCTTTCTTTGGGCTGTCATTCCCCTTTCTTTGGGCTTTCTTTCCCTTTCTTTGGGCTTTCCTTCCCCTTTCTTTGGGCTTTCTTTCCCCTTTCTTTGGGCTTTCTTTCCCCTTTCTTTGGGCTGTCATTCCCCTTTCTTTGGGCTTTCTTTCCCCTTTCTTTGGGCTTTCCTTGGGCTTTCTTTGGGCTTTCTTTCCCCTTTCTTTCCACTTTCTTTGGCCTTTCTTTGGGCTTTCTTTGGGCTTTCTTTGGGCTTTCTTTCCCCTTTCTTTGGGCTTTCTTTCCCCTTTCTTTGGGCTTTCTTTCCCCTTTCTTTGGGCTTTCTTTCCCCTTTCTTTGGGTTTTCTTTCCCCTTTCTTTGGGCTGTCATTCCCCTTTCTTTGGGCTTTCTTTCCCCTTTCTTTGGGCTTTCCTTGAGCTTTCTTTGGGCTTTCTTTGGATTCTTTCCCCTTTCTTTCCACATTCTTTGGGCTTTCTTTGGGCTTTCTTTGGGCTTTCTTTCCCCTTTCTTTGGGCTTTCTTTCCCCTTTCTTTGGGCTGTCATTCCCGTTTCTTTGGGCTTTCATTCCCCTTTCTTTGGGCTTTCTTTCCCTTTTCTTTGGGCTTTCTTTGGGCTTTCTTTGGGATTTCTCTGGGCTTTCTTTCCCCTTTCTTTGGGCTTTCTTTCCCCTTTCTTTGGGCTTTCTTTCCCCTTTCTTTGGGCTTTCTTTCCCCTTTCTTTGGGCTTTCTTTCCCCTTTCTTTCCCCTTTCTTTGAGCTTTCTTTCCCCTTTCTTTGGGCTTTCTTTCCCCTTTCTTTGGGCTTTCTTTCCCCTTTCTTTCCCCTTTCTTTGGGCTTTCTCTGGGCTTCTTTCCCCTTTCTTTGGGCTTTCTTTCCCCTTTCTTTGGGCTTTATTTCCCCTTTCTTTGGGCTTTCTTTCCCCTTTCCTTGGGCGTTCTTTCCCCTTTCTTTGGGCTTTCTTTCCCCTTTCTTGGGCTTTCTTGGGCTTTCTTTCCCCTTTCTTTGGGCTTTCTTTGGGCTTTCTTTCCCCTTTCTTTGGGCTTTCTTTGGGCTTTCTTTCCCCTTTCTTTCCCCTTTCTTTTGGCTTTCTTTCCCCTTTCTTTGGGCTTTCTTTCCCCTTTCTTTGGGCTTTCTTTCCCCTTTCTTTGGGCTTTCTGTCCCCTTTCTTTCCCCTTTCCTTGGGCTCTCTTTTTTGCTTTCTTTCCCCTTTCTTTGGGCTTTCTTTCCCCTTTCTTTCCCCTTTATTTGGGCTTTCTTTGGGCTTTCTTTGGGCTTTCTTTGGGCTTTCTTTCCCCTTTCTTTGGGCTTTCTTTCCCCTTTCTGTGAGCTTTCTTTGGGCTTTCTGTGGGATTTCTTTGGCTTTCTTTCCCCTTTCTTTGGGCTTTCTTTCCCCTTTCTTTGGGCTTTCCTTGGGCTTTCTTTGTGCTTTCTTTGGGCTTTCTTTCCCCTTTCTTTGGGCTTTCTTTGGGCTTTCTTTGGGCTTTCTTGGGCTTTCTTTCCCCTTTCTTTGGGCTTTCTTTCCCCTTTTTTTGGGCTTTCTTTCCCCTTTCTTTGGGCTTTCTTTCCACTTTCTTTGGGCTGTCATTCCCCTTTCTTTGGGCTTTCTTTCCCCTTTCTTTGGGCCTTCCTTGGGCTTTCCTTGGTCTTTCTTTGGCTTTCTTTCCCCTTTCTTTCCACTTTCTTTGGGCTTTCTTTGGGCTTTCTTTGGGCTTTCTTTCCCCTTTCTTTCCCCTTTCTTTGGGCTTTCTTTCCCCTTTCTTTCCCCTTTCTTTGGGCTTTCTTTGGGCTTTCTTTGGGCTTTCTTTGGGCTGTCATTCCCCTTTCTTTGGGCTTTCTTTCCCCTTTCTTTGGGCTTTCTTTGGGCTTTCTTTGGGCTTTCTTTGGGCTTTCTTTCCCCTTTCTTTGGGCTTTCTTTGGGCTTTCTTTGGGCTTTCTTTGGGCTTTCTTTCCCCCTTTCTTTGGGCTTTCTTTCCCCTTTCTTTGGCTTTCTTTGGGCTTTCTTTCCCCTTTCTTTCCACTTTCTTTGGGCTTTCTTTGGGCTTTCTTGGGCTTTCTTTCCCCTTTCTTTGGGCTTTCTTTCCCCTTTCTTTGGGCTTTCTTTCCCCTTTCTTTGGGCTTTCTTTCCCCTTTCTTTGGGCTGTCATTCCCCTTTCTTTGGGCTTTCTTTCCCCTTTCTTTGGGCTTTCCTTGGGCTTTCTTTGGGCTTTCTTTGGGCTTTCTTTCCCCTTTCTTTCCACTTTCTTTGGGCTTTCTTTGGGCTTTCTTTCCCCTTTCTTTCCCCTTTCTTTGGGCTTTCTTTCCCTTTCTTTGGGCATTCCTTGAGCTTTCTTTGGGCTTTTTTTGTTATTCTTTCCCCTTTCTTTCCACATTCTTTGGGCTTTATTTGGGCTTTCTTTGGGCTTTCTTTCCCCTTTCTTTGGGCTTTCTTTCCCCTTTCTTTGGGCTGTCATTCCCCTTTCTTTGGGCTTTCATTCCCCTTTCTTTGGGCTTTCTTTCCCTTTTCTTTGGGCTTTCTTTGGGCTTTCTTTGGGATTTCTCTGGGCTTTCTTTCCCCTTTCTTTGGGCTTTCTTTCCCCTTTCTTTGGCTTTCTTTCCCCTTTCTTTGGGCTTTCTTTCCCCTTTCTTTGGGCTTTCTTTCCCCTTTCCTTGGGCTTTCTTTGGGCTGTCTTTCCCCTTTCTTTGGGCTTTCTTTCCCCTTTCTTTGGGCTTTCCTTGAGCTTTCTTTGGGCTTTCTTTGGGATTCTTTCCCCTTTCTTTCCACATTCTTTGGGCTTTCTTTGGGCTTTCTTTGGGCTTTCTTTCCCCTTTCTTTGGGCTTTCTTTCCCCTTTCTTTGGGCTGTCATTCCCCTTTCTTTGGGCTTTCATTCCCCTTTCTTTGGGCTTTCTTTCCCTTTTCTTTGGGCTTTCTTTGGGCTTTCTTTGGGATTTCTCTGGGCTTTCTTTCCCCTTTCTTTGGGCTTTCTTTCCCCTTTCTTTGGGCTTTCTTTCCCGTGCTTTCTTTGAGCTTTCTTTCCCCTTTCTTTGGGCTTTCTTTCCCCTTTCTTTGGGCTTTCTTTCCCCTTTCTTTCCCCTTTCTTTGGGCTTTCTCTGGGCTTTCTTTCCCCTTTCTTTGGGCTTTCTTTCCCCTTTCTTTGGGCTTTCTTGGGCTTTCTTTCCCCTTTCTTTGGGGTTTCTTTGGGCTTTCTTTCCCTTTCTTTGGGCTTTCTTTGGGCTTTCTTTCCCCTTTCTTTCCCCTTTCTTTTGGCTTTCTTTCCCCTTTCTTTGGGCTTTCTTTCCCCTTTCTTTGGGCTTTCTTTCCCCTTTCTTTGGGCTTTCTGTCCCCTTTCTTTCCCCTTTCCTTGGGCTCTCTTTTTTGCTTTCTTTCCCCTTTCTTTGGGCTTTCTTTCCCCTTTCTTTCCCCTTTATTTGGGCTTTCTTTGGGCTTTCTTTGGCTTTCTTTGGGCTTTCTTTCCCCTTTCTTTGGGCTTTCTTTCCCCTTTCTGTGAGCTTTCTTTGGGCTTTCTTTGGGATTTCTTTGGGCTTTCTTTCCCCTTTCTTTGGGCTTTCTTTCCCCTTTCTTTGGGCTTTCCTTGGGCTTTCTTTGTGCTTTCTTTGGGCTTTCTTTCCCCTTTCTTTGGGCTTTCTTTGGGCTTTCTTTGGGCTTTCTTGGGCTTTCTTTCCCCTTTCTTTGGGCTTTCTTTCCCCTTTTTTTGGGCTTTCTTTCCCCTTTCTTTGGGCTTTCTTTCCCCTTTCTTTGGGCTGTCATTCCCCTTTCTTTGGGCTTTCTTTCCCCTTTCTTTGGGCCTTCCTTGGGCTTTCCTTGGGCTTTCTTTGGGCTTTCTTTCCCCTTTCTTTCCACTTTCTTTGGGCTTTCTTTGGGCTTTCTTTGGGCTTTCTTTCCCCTTTCTTTCCCCTTTTCTTTGGGCTTTCTTTCCCCTTTCTTTCCCCTTTCTTTGGGCTTTCTTTGGGCTTTCTTTGGGCTTTCTTTGGGCTGTCATTCCCCTTTCTTTGGGCTTTCTTTCCCCTTTCTTTGGGCTTTCTTTGGGCTTTCTTTGGGCTTTCTTTCCCCTTTCTTTGGGCTTTCTTTGGGCTTTCTTTGGGCTTTCTTTGGGCTTTCTTTGGGCTTTCTTTCCCCTTTCTTTGGGCTTTCTTTCCCCTTTCTTTGGGCTTTCTTTGGGCTTTCTTTCCCCTTTCTTTCCACTTTCTTTGGGCTTTCTTTGGGCTTTCTTGGGCTTTCTTTCCCCTTTCTTTGGGCTTTCTTTCCCCTTTCTTTGGGCTTTCTTTCCCCTTTCTTTGGGCTTTCTTTCCCCTTTCTTTGGGCT
Organism: Columba livia; assembly: GCF_036013475.1. Lineage (NCBI taxonomy): Eukaryota > Metazoa > Chordata > Aves > Columbiformes > Columbidae > Columba > Columba livia. Next base: position 55,331 of record NW_027043525.1, on the reverse strand, counting down.
GTCATTCCCCTTTCTTTGGGCTTTCTTTCCCCTTTCTTTGGGCTTTCCTTGGGCTTTCTTTGGGCTTTCTTTGGGCTTTCTTTCCCCTTTCTTTCCACTTTCTTTGGGCTTTCTTTGGGCTTTCTTTCCCCTTTCTTTCCCCTTTCTTTGGGCTTTCTTTGGGCTTTCTTTCCCCTTTCTTTCCCCTTTCTTTGGGCTTTCTTTCCCCTTTCTTTGGGCTTTCCTTGAGCTTTCTTTGGGCTTTTTTTGTTATTCTTTCCCCTTTCTTTCCACATTCTTTGGGCTTTCTTTGGGCTTTCTTTGGGCTTTCTTTCCCCTTTCTTTGGGATTTCTTTCCCCTTTCTTTGGGCTGTCATTCCCCTTTCTTTGGGCTTTCATTCCCCTTTCTTTTTGCTTTCTTTCCCTTTTCTTTGGGCTTTCTTTGGGCTTTCTTTGGGATTTCTCTGGGCTTTCTTTCCCCTTTCTTTGGGCTTTCTTTCCCCTTTCTTTGGGCTTTCTTTCCCCTTTCTTTGGGCTTTCTTTCCCCTTTCTTTGGGCTTTCTTTCCCCTTTCCTTGGGCTTTCTTTGGGCTGTCTTTCCCCTTTCTTGGGCTTTCTTTCCCCTTTCTTTGGGCCTTCTTTCCCTTTCTTTGGGCTTTCTTTGGGCTTTCTTTGGGCTTTCTTTCCCCTTTCTTTCCCCTTTCTTTGGGCTTTCTCTGGGCTTTCTTCCCCTTTCTTTGGGCTTTCTTTCCCCTTTCTTTGGGCTTTATTTCCCCTTTCTTTGGGCTTTCTTTCCCCTTTCCTGGGGCGTTCTTTCCACTTTCTTTGGGCTTTCTGTCCCCTTTCTTTCCCCTTTCCTTGGGCTCTCTTTTTTGCTTTCTTTCCCCTTTCTTTGGGCTTTCTTTCCCCTTTCTTTCCCCTTTATTTGGGCTTTTTTGGGCTTTCTTTGGGCTTTCTTTCCCCTTTCTGTGAGCTTTCTTTGGGCTTTCTTTGGGATTTCTTTGGGCTTTCTTTCCCCTTTCTTTGGGCTTTCTTTCCCCTTTCTTTGGGCTTTCCTTGGGCTTTCTTTGTGCTTTCTTTGGGCTTTCTTTCCCCTTTCTTTGGGCATTCTTTGGGCTTTCTTTGGGCTTTCTTGGGCTTTCTTTCCCCTTTCTTTGGGCTTTCTTTCCCCTTTTTTTGGGCTTTCTTTCCCCTTTCTTTGGGCTGTCATTCCCTTTCTTTGGGCTTTCTTTCCCCTTTCTTTGGGCCTTCCTTGGGCTTTCCTTGGGCTTTCTTTGGGCTTTCTTTCCCCTTTCTTTCCACTTTCTTTGGGCTTTCTTTGGGCTTTCTTTGGGCTTTCTTTCGCCTTTCTTTCCCCTTTCTTTGGGCTTTCTTTGGGCTTTCTTTGGGCTTTCTTTGGGCTGTCATTCCCCTTTCTTTGGGCTTTCTTTCCCCTTTCTTTGGGCTTTATTTCCCCTTTCTTTGGGCTTTCTTTCATCTTTCTTTGGGCTTTCTTTGGGCTTTCTTTGGGCTTTCTTTGGGCTTTCTTTCCCCTTTCTTTGGGCTTTCTTTGGGCTTTCTTTCCCCTTTCTTTCCACTTTCTTTGGGCTTTCTTTGGGCTTTCTTGGGCTTTCTTTCCCCTTTCTTTGGGCTTTCTTTCCCCTTTCTTTGGGCTTTCTTTCCCCTTTCTTTGGGCTTTCTTTCCCCTTTCTTAGGGCTTTCTTTCCCCTTTCTTTGGGCTGTCATTCCCCTTTCTTTGGGCTTTCTTTCCCCTTTCTTTGGGCTTTCCTTGGGCTTTCTTTGGGCTTTCTTTGGGCTTTCTTTCCCATTTCTTTCCACTTCCTTTGGGCTTTCTTTGGGCTTTCTTTCCCCTTTCTTTCCCCTTTCTTTGGGCTTTCTTTCCCCTTTCTTTCCCCTTTCTTTGGGCTTTCTTTGCGCTTTCTTTTGGCTTTCTTTGCGCTTTCTTTGGGCTGTCATTCCCCTTTCTTTGGGCTTTCTTTCCCCTTTCTCTGGGCTTTCTTTGGGCTTTCTTTGGGCTTTCTTTGTGCTTTCTTTGGGCTTTCTTTGGGCTTTCTTTGGGCTTTCTTTGGGCTTTCTTTCCCCTTTCTTTGGGCTTTCTTTCCCCTTTCTGTGGGCTTTCTTTGGGCTTTCTTTGGGCTTTCTTTGGGCTTTCTTTCCCGTTTCTTTGGGGTTTCTTTCCCCTTTCTTTGGGCTTTCCTTGGGCTTTCTTTGGGCTTTCTTTGGGTTTTCTTTCCCCTTTCTTTCCACTTTCTTTGGGCTTTCTTTGGGCTTTCTTTGGGCTTTCTTTCCCCTTTCTTTGGGCTTTCTTTCCCCTTTCTTTGGGCTTTCTTTCCCCTTTCTTTGGGCTGTCATTCCCCTTTCTTTGGGCTTTCTTTCCCCTTTCTTTGGGCTTTCTTTCCCTTTTCTTTGGGCGTTCTTTGGGCTTTATTTGGGCTTTCTTTGGGCTTTCTCTGGGCTGTCTTTCCCATTTCTTTGGGCTTTCTTTGGGCTTTCTTTGGGCTTTCTTTCCCATTTCTTTGAGCTTTCTTTCCCCTTTCTTTGGGCTGTCATTCCCCTTTCTTTGGGCTTTCTTTCCCCTTTCTTTGGGCTTTCCTTGGGCTTTCTTTGGGCTTTCTTTCCCCTTTCTTTCCCCTTTCTTTGGTCTGTCATTCCCCTTTCTTTGGGCTTTCTTTCCCCTTTCTTTGGGCTTTCCTTGGGCTTTCTTTGGGCTTCCTTTGGGCTTTCTTTCCCCTTTCTTTCCACTTTCTTTGGGCTTTCTTTGGGCTTTCTTTGGGCTTTCTTTCCCCTTTCTTTCCCCTTTATTTGGGCTTTCTTTCCCCTTTCTTTCCACTTTCTTTGGGCTTTCTTTGGGCTTTCTTTGGGCTTTCTTTGGGCTTTCTTTGGGCTGTCATTCCCCTTTCTTTGGGCTTTCTTTCCCCTTTCTTTGGGCTTTCTTTGGGCTTTCTTTGGGCTTTCTTTGGGCTTTCATTGGGCTTTATTTGGGCTTTCTTTCCCCTTTCCTTCCACTATCTTTGGGCTTTCTTTCCCCTTTCTTTGGGCTTTCTTTGGGCTTTCTTTCCCCTTTCTTTCCACTTTCTTTGGGCTTTCTTTGGGCTTTCTTGGGCTTTCTTTCCCCTTTCTTTGGGCTTTCTTTCCCCTTTCTTGGGCTTTCTTTCCCCTTTCTTTGGGCTTTCTTTCCCCTTTCTTTGGGCTGTCATTCCCCTTTCTTTGGCTTTCTTTCCCCTTTCTTTGGGCTTTCCTTGGGCTTTCTTTGGGCTTTCTTGGGCTTTCTTTCCCCTTTCTTTCCACTTTCTTTGGGCTTTCTTTGGGCTTTCTTTCCCCTTTCTTTCCCCTTTCTTTGGGCTTTCTTTCCCCTTTCTTTTCCCTTTCTTTGGGCTTTCTTGGGCTTTCTTTGGGCTTTCTTTGCGCTTTCTTAGGGCTGTCATTCCCCTTTCTTTGGGATTTGTTTCCCCTTTCATTGGGCTTTCTTTGGGCTTTCTTTGGGCTTTCTTTGGGCTTTCTTTGGGCTTTATTTGGGCTTTCTTTGGGCTTTCTTTGGGCTTTCTTTGGGCTTTCTTTCCCCTTTCTTTGGGCTTTCTTTCCCCTTTCTGTGGGCTTTCTTTGGGCTTTCTTTGGGCTTTCTTTGGGCTTTCTTTCCCCTTTCTTTGGGGTTTCTTTCCCCTTTCTTTGGGCTTTCCTTGGGCTTTCCTTGGGCTTTCTTTGGGTTTTCTTTCCCCTTTCTTTCCACTTTCTTTGGGCTTTCTTTGGGCTTTCTTTGGGCTTTCTTTCCCCTTTCTTTGGGCTTTCTTTCCCCTTTCTTTGGGCTTTCTTTCCCCTTTCTTTGGGCTGTCATTCCCCTTTCTTTGGCTTTCTTCCCCTTTCTTTGGGCTTTCTTTCCCTTTTCTTTGGGCTTTCTTTGGGCTTTCTTTGGGCTTTCTCTGGGCTTTCTTTCCCCTTTCTTTGGGCTTTCTTTCCCCTTTCTTTGGGCTTTCTTTCCCCTTTCTTTGGGCTTTCTTTCCCCTTTCTTTCGGCTTTCTTTGAGCTTTCTTTCCCCTTTCTTTGGGCTTTCTTTCCCCTTTCTTTGGGCTTACTTTGGGCTGTCTTTCCCCTTCCTTTGGGCTTTCTTTCCCCTTTCTTTGGCTTTCTTTCCCCTTTCTTTGGGCTTTCTTTCCCCTTTCTGTGGGCTTTCTTTGCGCTTTATTTCCCCTTTCTTTGGGCTTTCTTTGGGCTTTCCTCCCCTTTCTTTTGGCTTTCTTTCCCCTTTCATTGGGCTTTATTTCCCCTTTCTTTGGGCTTTCTTTGGGCTTTCTTTCCACTTTCTTTGGGGTTTCTTTGGGCTTTCTTTCCCCTTTCTTTGGGCTTTCTTTGGGCTTTCTTTCCCCTTTCTTTCCCCTTTCTTTTGGCTTTCTTTCCCCTTTCTTTGGGCTTTCTTTCCCCTTTCTTTGGGCTTTCTTTACCCTTTCTTTGGGCTTTCTTTACCCTTTCTTTGGGCTTTCTTTGGGCTTTCTTTCCCCTTTCTTTGTGCTTTCTTTCCCCTTTCTTTCCCGTTTCTTTGGGCTTTCTTTGGGCTTTCTTTCCCCTTTCTTTGGGCTTTCTTTGGCTTTCTCTCCACTTTCTTTGGGCTTTCTTTCCCCTTTCTTTCCCCTTTCTTTGGGCTTTCTTTGGGCTTTCTTTGGGCTTTCTTTGGGCTTTCTTTCCCTTTTCTTTGGGCTTACTTTCCCCATTCTGTGGGCTTTCTTTGGACTTTCTTTGGGCTTTCTTTGGGCTTTCTTTCCCCTTTCTTTGGGCTTTCTTTCCCCTTTCTTTTGGCTTTCCTCGGGCTTTCTTTGGGCTTTCTTTGTGCTTTCTTTCCCCTTCCTTTCCATTTTCTTTGGGCTTTCTTTGGGCTTTCTTTGGGGCTTTCTTTACCTCTTTCCTTGGGCTTTCTTTCCCCTTTCTTTGGGCTTTCTTTCCCCTTTCTTTGGCTGTCATTCCCCTTTATTTGGGCTTTCTTTCCCCTTTCTTTGGGCTTTCCTTGGGCTTTCTTTGGGCTTTCTTTCCCCTTTCTTTTCCACTTTCTTTGGGCTTTCTTTGGGCTTTCTTTGGGCTTTCTTTGGGCTTTCTTTGGGCTTTCTTTCCCCTTTCTTTGGGCTTTCTTTCCCATTTCTTTGGGCTTTCTTTCCCCTTTCTTTGGGCTTTCTTTCCCCTTTCTTTGGGCTGTCATTCCCCTTTCTTTGGGCTTTCTTTCCCCTTTCTTTGGTCTTTCCTTGGGCTTTCTTTGGGCTTTCTTTCCCCTTTCTTTCCACTTTCTTTCCCCTTTCTTTGGGCTTTCTTTGGGCTTTATTTCCCCTTTCTTTGGGTTTTCTTTCCCCCTTTCTTTGGGCTTTCTTTTCCCCTTTCTTTGGGCTTTCTTTCCCCTTTCTTTGGGCTGTCATTCCCCTTTCTTTGGGCTTTCCTTGGTCTTTCTTTGGGCTTTCTTTCCCCTTTCTTTGGGCTTTCCTTCCCCTTTCTTTGGGCTTTCTTTGGGCTTTCTTTGGGCTTTCTTTCCCCTTTCTTTGGGCTGTCATTCCCCTTTCTTTGGGCTTTCTTTCCACTTTCTTGGGCTTTCGTTCCCCTTTCTTTGGGCTTTCTTCGGGCTTTCTTTGGTCTTTCTTTGGCTTTCTTTGGGCTTTCTTTGGGCTTTCTTTGGGCTTTGTTTCCCCTTTCTTTGGGCTTTCTTTCCCCTTTCTGTGGGCTTTCTTTGGGCTTTTTTTTTGGGCTTTCTTTGGGCTTTCTTTCCCCTTTCTTTGGGTTTTCTTTCCCCTTTCTTTGGGCTTTCCTTGGGCTTTCTTTGGGCTTTCTTTGGGTTTTCTTTCCCCTTTCTTTCCACTTTCTTTGGGCTGTTATTCCCCCTTTCTTTGGGCTTTCTTTCCCCTTTCTTTGGGCTTTCTTTCCCGTTTCTTTGGGCTTTCTTTGGGCTTTCTTTGGGCTTTCTTTGGGCTTTCTCTGGGCTTTCTTTCCCCTTTCTTTGGGCTTTCTTTCCCTTTTCTTTGGGCTTTCTTTGGGCTTTCTTTGTGCTTTCTTCGGGCTTTCTCTGGGCTTTCTTTCCCCTTTCTTTGGGCTTTCTTTCCCCTTTCTTTGGGCTTTCTTTCCCCTTTCTTTGGGCTTTCTTTCCCCTTTCTTTCCCCTTTCTTTGGGCTTTCTTTCCCCTTTCTTTGGGCTTTCTTTACCCTTTCTTTGGGCTGTCATTACCCTTTCTTTGGGCTTTATTTCCCCTTTCTTTGGGCTTTCCTTGGGCTTTCTTTGGGCTTTCTTTCCCCTTTCTTTCCACTTTCTTTGGGCTTTCTTTGGGCTTTCTTTGGGCTTTCTTTCCCCTTTCTTTGGGCTTTCTTTCCCCTTTCTTTGGGCTTTCTTTCCCCTTTCTTTGGGCTGTCATTCCCCTTTCTTTGGGCTTTCTTTCCCCTTTCTTTGGGCTTTCCTTGAGCTTTCTTTGGGCTTTCTTTTGGCTTTCTGTCCCCTTTCTTTCCACTTTCTTTGGGATTTCTTTGGCTTTCTTTCCCCTTTCTTTGGGCTGTCATTCCCCTTTCTTTGGGCTTTCTTCCCTTTCTTTGGGCTTTCTTTCCCCTTTCTTTGACATTTCTTTGGGCTTTCTTTGGGCTTTCTTTGGATTTCTTTGGGCTTTCTGTGGGCTTTCTTTGGGCTTTCTTTGGGCTTTCTTTGGGCTTTCTTTCCCCTTTCTTTCCACTTTCTTTGGGCTTTCTTTGGGCTTTCTTTGGGCTTTCTTCCCCTTTCTTTGGGCTTTCTTTCCCCGTTCTTTGGGCTTTCTTTCCCCTTTCTTTGGGCTTTCTTTCCCCTTTCTTTGGGCTGTCATTCCCCTTTGTTTGGGCCTTCTTTCCCATTTCTTTGGGCTTTCTTTCCCCTTTCTTTGGGCTTTCTTTCCCCTTTCTTTGGGCTTTCTTTCCCCTTTCTTTGGGCTTTCTTTCCCCTTTCTTTGGGCTGTCATTTCCCTTTCTTTGGGCTTTCTTTCCCCTTTCTTTGGGCTTTCTTTCCCCTTTCTTTGGGCTTTCTTTGGGCTTTCTTTCCCCTTTCTTTGGGCTTTCTTTCTCCTTTCTTTGGCTTTCTTTCCCCTTTCTTTGGGCTTTCTTTCCCCTTTCTGTGGGCTTTCTTTGGGCTTTCTTTGGGCTTTCTTTCCCCTTTCTTTGGGTTTTCTTTCCCCTTTCTTTGGACTTTCCTTGGGCTTTCTTTGGGGTTTCTTTGGGTTTTCTTTCCCCTTTCTTTCCACTTTCTTTGGGCTTTCTTTCCCCTTTCTTTGGGCTTTCTTTCCCCTTTCTTTGGGCTTTCTTTCCCCTTTCTTTGGGCTGTCATTCCCCTTTCTTTGGGCTTTCTTTCCCCTTTCTTTGGGCTTTCTTTCCCTGTTCTTTGGGCTTTCTTTGGGCTTTCTTTGGGCTTTCTTTGGGCTTTCTCTGGGCTTTCTTTCCACTTTCTTTGGGCTTTCTTTCCCCTTTCTTTGGGCTTTCTTTCCCCTTTCTTTGGGCTTTCTTTCCCCTTTCTTTGGGCTTTCTTTCCCCTTTCTTTGGGCTTTCTTTGAGCTTTCTTTCCCCTTTCTTTGGGCTTTCTTTCCCCTTTCTTTGGGCTTTCTTTGGGGTGTCTTTCCCCTTTCTTTGGGCTTTCTTTCCCCTTTCCTTGGGCTTTCTTTCCCCTTTCTTTGGGCTTTCTTTCCCCTTTCTTTGGGCTTTCTTTGCGCTTCCTTTCCCCTTTCTTTGGGATTTCTTTGGGCTTTCTTTCCCCTTTCTTTGGGCTTTCTTTGGGCTTTCTTCCCCCTTTCTTTGGGCTTTCTTTCCCCTTTCTTTGGGCTTTATTTCCCCTTTCTTTGGGCTTTCTTTCCCCTTTCCTTGGGCTTTCTTTCCCCTTTCTTTGGGCTTTCTTTGGGCTTTCTTTCCCTTTCTTTCCCCTTTCTTTGGGCTTTCTTTCCCCTTTCTTTCCCCTTTCTTTGGGCTTTGTTTTCCCTTTCTTTGGGCTTTCTTTCCCCTTTCTTTGGGCTTTCCTTGGGCTTTCTTTCCCCTTTCTTTGGGCTTTCTTTCCCCTTTCTTGGGCTTTTCTTGGGCTTTCTTTGGGCTTTCTTTGGCCTTTCTTTCCACTTTCTTTGGGCTTTCTTTGGGCTTTCTTGGGCTTTCTTTCCCCTTTCTTTGGGCTTTCTTTCCCCTTTCTTTGGGCTTTCTTTCCCCTTTCTTTGGGCTTTCTTTCCCCTTTCTTTGGGCTGTCATTCCCTTTTCTTTGGGCTTCTTTCCCCTTTCTTTGCGCTTTCTTTCCCCTTTCTTTGGGCTTTCTTTCCCTTTTCTTTGGGCTTTCTTTGGGCTTTCTTTGGGCTTTCTTTGGCTTTCTCTGGGCTTTCTTTCCCCTTTCTTTGGGCTTTCTTTCCCCTTTCTTTGGGCTTTCTTTCCCCTTTCTTTGGGCTTTCTTTGAGCTTTCTTTCCCCTTTCTTTTGGCATTCTTTCCCCTTTCTTTGGGCTTTCTTTGGGGTGTCTTTCCCCTTTCTTTGGGCTGTCTTTCCCCTTTCTTTGGGCTTTCTTTCCCCTTTCTTTGGGCTTTCTTTCCCCTTTCTTTGGGCTTTCTTTCCCCTTTCTTTGGGCTTTCTTTGGGCTTTCTTTGGGCTTTCTGTCCCCTTTCTTTCCCCTTTCTTTGGGCTTTCTTTGGGCTTTCTTCCCTCTTTCTTTGGGCTTTCTTTCCCCTTTATTTGGGCTTTATTTCCCCTTTCTTTGGGCTTTCTTTGGGCTTTCTTTGGGCTTTCTTTCCCCTTTCTTTGGGCTTTCTTTCCCCTTTCTTTGGGCTTTCTTTGGGCTTTCTTTCCCCTTTTTTTCCATTTACTTTGGGCTTTCTTTCCGCTTTCTTTCCCCTTTTTTGGGCTTTGTTTCCCCTTTCTTTGGGCTTTCTTTCCCCTTTCTTTGGGCTTTCTTTGGGCTTTCTTTCCCTTTCTTTGGGCTTTCTTTCCCCTTTCTTTGGGCTTTCCTTGGGCTTTCTTTGGGCTTTCTTTGGGCTTTCTTTCCCCTTTCTTTCCACTTTCTTTGGGCTTTCTTGGGCTTTCTTTCCCCTTTCTTTGGGCTTTCTTTCCCCTCTCTTTGGCTTTCTTTCCCCTTTCTTTGGGCTTTCTTTCCCCTTTCTTTGGGCTTTCTTCCCCTTTCTTTGGGCTTCCTTTCCCCTTTCTTTGGGCTTTCTTTCCCCTTTCTTTGGGCTTTCTTTGGGCTTTCTTTGGGCTTTCTTTGGGCTTTCTTTGGGCTTTCTTTTGGGCTTTCTTTCCCCTTTCTTTGGATTTCTTTCCCCTTTCTGTGGGCTTTCTTTGGGCTTTCTTTGGGCTTTCTTTGGGCTTTCTTTCCCCTTTCTTTGGGCTTTCTTTGGGCTGTCTTTCCCCTTTCTTTGGGCTTTCTTTCCCCTTTCTTTGGGCTTTCTTTCCCCTTTCTTTGGGCTTTCTTTGCGCTTTCCATCCCCTTTCTTTCCCCTTTCTTTGGGCTTTCTTTCCCCTTTCTTTGGGCATTCTTTCCCCTTTCTTTGGGCTTTCTTTGTGCTTTCTTTCCCCTTTCTTCTGGCTTTCTTTCCCCTTTCTTTCCCCTTTCTTTGGGCTTTCTTTGGGCTTTCTTTCCCCTTTCTTTGGGCTTTCTTTCCCCTTTCTTTGGGGTTTCCTTGGGCTTTCTTTGGGCTTTCTTTGGGCTTTCTTTCCCTTTCTTTCCACTTTCTTTGGGCTTTCTTTAGGCTTTCTTTGGGCTTTCTTTCCCCTTTCTTTGGGCTTTCCTTGGTCTTTCTCTGGGCTTTCTTTCCCCTTTCTTTCCACTTTCTTTGGGCTTTCTTTGGGATTTCTTTCCCCTTTCTTTGGGCTTTCTTTCCCCTTTCTTTGGGCTTTCTTTCCCCTTTCTTTGGGCTTTCTTTCCCCTTTCTTTGGGCTTTCTTTCCCCTTTCTTTGGCCTTTCTTTGGGCTTTCTTTGGGCTTTCTTTGGGCTTTCTGTGGGCTTTCTTTGGATTTATTTGGGCTTTCTTTGGGCTTTCTTTCCCCTTTCTTTCCACTTTCTTTGGGCTTTCTTTGGGCTTTCTTTGGGCTTTCTTTCCCCTTTCTTTGGGCTTTCTTTCCCCTTTCTTTGGGCTTTCTTTGGGCTTTCTTTCCCCTTTCTTTGGGCTTTCTTTCCCCTTTCTTTAGGCTTTCTTTAGGCTTTCTTTAGGCTTTCTTTGGGCTTTCTTTCCGCTTTCTTTGGGCATTCTTTGGCTTTCTTTCCCTTTTCTTTGGGCTTTCTTTCCCCTTTTCTTTGGGCTTTCTTTGGGCTTTCTTTCCCCTTTCTTTGGGCTTTCTTTCCCCTTTCTTTGGGCTGTCTTTCCCCTTTCTTTGGGCTTTCTTTCCCTTTCTTTGGGCTTTCTTTCCCCTTTCTTTGGGCTTTCTTTCTCCTTTCTTTGGTATTTCTTTGCGCTTTCTTTCCCCTTTCTTTGGGCTTTCTTTGGGCTTTTCTTTCCCCTTTCTTTGGGCTTTCTTTCCCCTTTCTTTCCCCTTTCTTTGGGCTTTCTTTCCCCTTTCTTTGGGCTGTCATTCCCCTTTCTTTGGGCTTTCTTTGGGCTTTCTGTGGCTTTCTTTGGGCTTTCTTTGGGCTTTCTTTCCCCTTTCTTTGGGCTTTCTTTCCCCTTTCTTTGGGGTTTCCTTGGGCTTTCTTTGGGCTTTCTTTGGGCTTTCTTTCCCCTTTCTTTCCACTTTCTTTGGGCTTTCTTTAGGCTTTCTTTGGGCTTTCTTTCCCCTTTCTTTGGGCTTTCCTTGGTCTTTCTCTGGGCTTTCTTTCCCCTTTCTTTCCACTTTCTTTGGGCTTTCTTTGGGATTTCTTTCCCCTTTCTTTGGGCTTTCTTTCCCCTTTCTTTGGGCTTTCTTTCCCCTTTCTTTGGGCTTTCTTTCCCCTTTCTTTGGGCTTTCTTTCCCCTTTCTTTGGCCTTTCTTTGGGCTTTCTTTGGGCTTTCTTTGGGCTTTCTGTGGGCTTTCTTTGGGATTTATTTGGGCTTTCTTTGGGCTTTCTTTCCCCTTTCTTTCCACTTTCTTTGGGCTTTCTTTGGGCTTTCTTTGGGCTTTCTTTCCCCTTTCTTTGGGCTTTCTTTCCCCTTTCTTTGGGCTTTCTTTGGGCTTTCTTTCCCCTTTCTTTGGGCTTTCTTTCCCCTTTCTTTAGGCTTTCTTTAGGCTTTCTTTAGGCTTTCTTTGGGCTTTCTTTCCGCTTTCTTTGGGCATTCTTTGGGCTTTCTTTCCCTTTTCTTTGGGCTTTCTTTCCCCTTTCTTTGGGCTTTCTTTCCCCTTTCTTTGGGCTTTCTTTCCCCTTTCTTTGGGCTGTCTTTCCCCTTTCTTTGGGCTTTCTTTCCCCTTTCTTTGGGCTTTCTTTCCCCTTTCTTTGGGCTTTCTTTCTCCTTTCTTTGGTATTTCTTTGCGCTTTCTTTCCCCTTTCTTTGGGCTTTCTTTGGGCTTTCTTTCCCCTTTCTTTGGGCTTTCTTTCCCCTTTCTTTCCCCTTTCTTTGGGCTTTCTTTCCCCTTTCTTTGGGCTGTCATTCCCCTTTCTTTGGGCTTTCTTTCCCCTTTCTTTGGGCTTTCCTTGAGCTTTCTTTGGGCTTTCTTTGGGCTTTCTTTCCCCTTTCTTTCCACTTTCTTTGGGATTTCTTTGGCTTTCTTTCCCCTTTCTTTGGGCTGTCATTCCCCTTTCTTTGGGCTTTCTTTCCCCTTTCTTTGGGCTTTCTTTCCCCTTTCTTTGGGCTTTCTTTCCCCTTTCTTTGGGCTTTCTTTGGGATTTCTTTGGGCTTTCTGTGGGCTTTCTTTGGGCTTTCTTTGGGCTTTCTTTGTGCTTTCTTTCCCCTTTCTTTCCACTTTCTTTGGGCTTTCTTTGGGCTTTCTTTGGGCTTTCTTTCCCCTTTCTTTCCCCTTTCTTTGGGCTTTCCTTGGGCTTTCTTCCCTCTTTCTTTGGGCTTTCTTTCCCCTTTCTTTGGGCTTTATTTCCCCTTTCTTTGGGCTTTCTTTGGGCTTTCTTTGGGCTTTCTTTCCCCTTTTTTTCCATTTACTTTGGGCTTTCTTTCCCCTTTCTTTCCCCTTTTTTGGGCTTTGTTTCCCCTTTCTTTGGGCTTTCTTTCCCCTTTCTTTGGGCTTTCTTTGGGCTTTCTTTCCCCTTTCTTTGGGCTTTCTTTCCCCTTTCTTTGGGCTTTCCTTGTGCTTTCTTTGGGCTTTCTTTGGGCTTTCTTTCCCCTTTCTTTCCACTTTCTTTGGGCTTTCTTGGGCTTTCTTTCCCCTTTCTTTGGGCTTTCTTTCCCCTCTCTTGGGCTTTCTTTCCCCTTTCTTTGGGCTTTCTTTCCCCTTTCTTTGGGCTTTCTTCCCCTTTCTTTGGGCTTTCTTCCCCTTTCTTTGGGCTTCCTTTCCCCTTTCTTTGGGCTTTCTTTCCCCTTTCTTTGGGCTTTCTTTGGGCTTTCTTTGGCTTTCTTTGGGCTTTCTTTGGGCTTTCTTTCCCCTTTCTTTGGCTATTTTCGCCCTTTCTTTGGGATTTCCTTGGGCTTTCTTTGGGTTTTCTTTCCCCTTTCTTTCCACTTTCTTTGGGCTTTCATAGGCTTTCTTTCCCCTTTCTTTGTGCTTTCTTTGGGCTTTCTTTCCCCTTTCTTTGGGCTTTCTTTCCCCTTTCTTTGGGCTTTCTTCCCCTTTCTTTGGGCTTTCTTTCCCCTTTCTTTGGGCTGTCATTCCCCTTTCTTTGGGCTTTCTTTCCCCTTTCTTTGGGCTTTCTTCCCTTTTCTTTGGGCTTTCTTTGGGCTTTCTTTGGGCTTTCTCTGGGCTTTCTTTCCCCTTTCTTTGGGCTTTCTTTCCCCTTTCTTTGGGCTTTCTTTCCCCTTTCTTTGGGCTTTCTTTCCCCTTTCTTTGGGCTTTCTTGAGCTTTCTGTCCCCTTTCTTTGGGCTTTCTTTCCCCTTTCTTTGGGCTTTCTTTGGGCTGTCTTTCCCCTTTCTTTGGGCTTTCTTTCCCCTTTCTTTGGGCTTTCTTTCCCCTTTCTTTGGGCTTTCTTTGCGCTTTCTTTCCCCTTTCTTTCCCCTTTCTTTGGGCTTTCTTTCCCCTTTCTTTGGGCATTCTTTCCCCCTTCTTTGGGCTTTCTTTGTGCTTTCTTTCCCCTTTCTTCTGGCTTTCTTTCCCCTTTCTTTCCCCTTTCTTTGGGCTTTCTTTGGGCTTTCTGTGGGCTTTCTTTGGGCTTTCTTTACGCTTTCTTTCCCCTTTCTTTGGGCTTTCTTTCCCCTTTCTTTGGGGTTTCCTTGGGCTTTCTTTGGGCTTTCTTTGGGCTTTCTTTCCCCTTTCTTTCCACTTTCTTTGGGCTTTCTTTAGGCTTTCTTTGGGCTTTCTTTCCCCTTACTTTGGGCTTTCTTTCCCCTTTCTTTGGGATTTCTTTCCCCTTTCTTTGGGCTTTCTTTCCCCTTTCTTTGGGCTGTCATTCCCCTTTCTTTGGGCTTTCTTCCCCTTTCTTTGGGCTTTCCTTGGTCTTTCTTTGGGCTTTCTTTCCCCTTTCTTTCTACTTTCTTTGGGCTTTCTTTGGGCTTTCTTTCCCCTTTCTTTGGGCTTTCTTTCCCCTTTCTTTGGGCTTTCTTTCCCCATTCTTTGGGCTTTCTTTCCCCTTTCTTTGGGCTTTCTTTCCCCTTTCTTTGGCCTTTCTTTGGGCTTTCTTTGGGCTTTCTTTGGGCTTTCTTTGGGCTTTCTGTGGGCTTTCTTTGGGATTTATTTGGGCTTTCTTTGGGCTTTCTTTCCCCTTTCTTTCCACTTTCTTTGGGCTTTCTTTGGGCTTTCTTTGGGCTTTCTTTCCCCTTTCTTTGGGCTTTCTTTCCCCTTTCTTTGGGCTTTCTTTGGGCTTTCTTTCCCTCTTTCTTTGGGCTTTGTTTCCCCTTTCTTTAGGCTTTCTTTAGGCTTTCTTTAGGCTTTCTTTGGGCTTTCTTTCCGCTTTCTTTTGGCATTCTTTGGGCTTTCTTTCCCTTTTCTTTGGGCTTTCTTTCCCCTTTCTTTGGGCTTTCTTTGGGCTTTCTTTCCCCTTTCTTTGGGCTTTCTTTCCCCTTTCTTTGGGCTGTCTTTCCCCTTTCTTTGGGCTTTCTTTCCCCTTTCTTTGGGCTTTCTTTCCCCTTTCTTTGGGCTTTCTTTCTCCTTTCTTTGGTATTTCTTTGCGCTTTCTTTCCCCTTTCTTTGGGCTTTCTTTGGGCTTTCTTTCCCCTTTCTTTGGGCTTTCTTTCCCCTTTCTTTGGGCTGTCATTCCCCTTTCTTTGGGCTTTCTTTCCCCTTTCTTTGGGCTTTCCTTGAGCTTTCTTTGGGCTTTCTTTGGGCTTTCTTTCCCCTTTCTTTCCACTTTCTTTGGGATTTCTTTGGGCTTTCTTTCCCCTTTCTTTGGGCTGTCATTCCCCTTTCTTTGGGCTTTCTTTCCCCTTTCTTTGGGCTTTCTTTCCCCTTTCTTTGACATTTCTTTGGGCTTTCTTTGGGCTTTCTTTGGGATTTCTTTGGGCTTTCTGTGGGCTTTCTTTGGGCTTTCTTTGGGCTTTCTTTGGGCTTTCTTTCCCCTTTCTTTGCACTTTCTTTGGGCTTTCTTTGGGCTTTCTTTGGGATTTCTTTCCCCTTTCTTTGGGCTGTCATTCCCCTTTTTTTGGGCTTTCTTTCCCATTTCTTTGGGCTTTCTTTCACCTTTCTTTGGGCTTTCTTTCCCCTTTCTTTGGGCTTTCTTTCCCCTTTCTTTGGGCTTTCTTTCCCCTTTCTTTGGGCTGTCATTCCCCTTTCTTTGGGCTTTCTTTCCCCTTTCTTTGGGCTTTCTTTCCCCTTTCTTTGGGCTTTCTTTGGGCTTTCTTTCCCCTTTCTTTGGGCTTTCTTTCCCCTTTCTTTGGGCTTTCTTTCCCCTTTCTTTGGGCTTTCTTTCCCCTTTCTGTGGGCTTTCTTTGGGCTTTCTTTGGGCTTTCTTTCCCCTTTCTTTGGGTTTTCTTTCCCCTTTCTTTGGACTTTCCTTGGGCTTTCTTTGGGGTTTCTTTGGGTTTTCTTTCCCCTTTCTTTCCACTTTCTTTGGGCTTTCTTTCCCCTTTCTTTGGGCTGTCATTCCCCTTTCTTTGGGCTTTCTTTCCCCTTTCTTTGGGCTTTCTTTCCCTGTTCTGTGGGCTTTCTTTGGGCTTTCTTTGGGCTCTCTTTGGGCTTTCCCTGGGCTTTCTTTCCCCTTTCTTTGGGCTTTCTTTCCCCTTTCTTTGGGCTTTCTTTCCCCTTTCTTTGGGCTTTCTTTCCCCTTTCTTTGGGCTTTCTTTCCCCTTTCTTTGGGCTTTCTTTGAGCTTTCTTTCCCCTTTCTTTGGGCTTTCTTTCCCCTTTCTTCGGGCTTTCTTTGGGGTGTCTTTCCCCTTTCTTTGGGCTTTCTTTCCCCTTTCCTTGGGCTTTCTTTCCCCTTTCTTTGGGCTTTCTTTCCCCTTTCTTTGGGCTTTCTTTGCGCTTCCTTTCCCCTTTCTTTGGGCTTTCTTTGGGCTTTCTTTCCCCTTTCTTTGGGCTTTCTTTGGGCTTTCTTCCCCCTTTCTCTGGGCTTTCTTTCCCCTTTCTTTGGGCTTTATTTCCCCTTTCTTTGGGCTTTCTTTCCCCTTTCCTTGGGCTTTCTTTCCCCTTTCTTTGGGCTTTCTTGGGCTTTCTTTCCCCTTTCTTTCCCCTTTCTTTGGGCTTTCTTTCCCCTTTCTTTCCCCTTTCTTTGGCTTTGTTTCCCCTTTCTTTGGGCTTTCTTTCCCCTTTCTTTGGGCTTTCCTTGGGCTTTCTTTCCCCTTTCTTTGGGCTTTCTTTCCCCTTTCTTTGGGCTTTTCTTGGGCTTTCTTTGGGCTTTCTTTGGGCTTTCTTTCCACTTTCTTTGGGCTTTCTTTGGGCTTTCTTGGGCTTTCTTTCCCCTTTCTTTGGGCTTTCTTTCCCCTTTCTTTGGGCTTTCTTTCCCCTTTCTTTGGGCTTTCTTTCCCCTTTCTTTGGGCTGTCATTCCCCTTTCTTTGGGCTTCTTTCCGCTTTCTTTGCGCTTTCTTTCCCCTTTCTTTGGGCTTTCTTTCCCTTTTCTTTGGGCTTTCTTTGGGCTTTCTTTGGGCTTTCTTTGGGCTTTCTCTGGGCTTTCTTTCCCCTTTCTTTGGGCTTTCTTTCCCCTTTCTTTGGGCTTTCTTTCCCCTTTCTTTGGGCTTTCTTTGAGCTTTCTTTCCCCTTTCTTTGGGCTTTCTTTCTCCTTTCTTTGGGCTTTCTTTGGGGTGTCTTTCCCCTTTCTTTGGGCTGTCTTTCCCCTTTCTTTGGGCTTTCTTTCCCCTTTCTTTGGCTTTCTTTCCCCTTTCTTTGGGCTTTCTTTCCCCTTTCTTTAGGCTTTCTTTAGGCTTTCTTTAGGCTTTCTTTGGGCTTTCTTTCCGCTTTCTTTGGGCATTCTTTGGGCTTTCTTTCCCTTTTCTTTGGGCTTTCTTTCCCCTTTCTTTGGGCTTTCTTTGGGCTTTCTTTCCCCTTTCTTTGGGCTTTCTTTCCCCTTTCTTTGGGCTGTCTTTCCCCTTTCTTTGGGCTTTCTTTCCCCTTTCTTTGGGCTTTCTTTCCCCTTTCTTTGGGCTTTCTTTCTCCTTTCTTTGGTATTTCTTTGAGCTTTCTTTCCCCTTTCTTGGGCTTTCTTTGGGCTTTCTTTCCCCTTTCTTTGGGCTTTCTTTCCCCTTTCTTTCCCCTTTCTTTGGGCTTTCTTTCCCCTTTCTGTGGGCTGTCATTCCCCTTTCTTTGGGCTTTCTTTCCCCTTTCTTTGGGCCTTCCTTGAGCTTTCTTTGGGCTTTCTTTGGGCTTTCTTTCCCCTTTCTTTCCACTTTCTTTGGGATTTCTTTGGGCTTTCTTTCCCCTTTCTTTGGGCTGTCATTCCCCTTTCTTTGGGCTTTCTTTCCCCTTTCTTTGGGCTTTCTTTCCCCTTTCTTTGACATTTCTTTGGGCTTTCTTTGGGCTTTCTTTGGGATTTCTTTGGGCTTTCTGTGGGCTTTCTTTGGGCTTTCTTTGGGCTTTCTTTCCCCTTTCTTTCCACTTTCTTTGGGCTTTCTTTGGGCTTTCTTTGGGCTTTCTTTCCCCTTTCTTTGGGCTTTCTTTCCCCTTTCTTTGGGCTTTCTTTCCCCTTTCTTTGGGCTTTCTTTCCCCTTTCTTTCGGCTTTCTTTCCCCTTTCTTTGGGCTGTCATTCCCCTTTGTTTGGGCTTTCTTTCCCATTTCTTTGGGCTTTCTTTCCCCTTTCTTTGGGCTTTCTTTCCCCTTTCTTTGGGCTTTCTTTCCCCTTTCTTTGGGCTTTCTTTCCCCTTTCTTTGGGCTGTCATTCCCCTTTCTTTGGGCTTTCTTTCCCCTTTCTTTGGGCTTTCTTTCCCCTTTCTTTGGGCTTTCTTTGGGCTTTCTTTCCCCTTTCTTTGGGCTTTCTTTCCCCTTTCTTTGGGCTTTCTTTCCCCTTTCTTTGGGCTTTCTTTCCCCTTTCTGTGGGCTTTCTTTGGGCTTTCTTTGGGCTTTCTTTCCCCTTTCTTTGGGTTTTCTTTCCCCTTTCTTTGGACTTTCCTTGGGCTTTCTTTGGGGTTTCTTTGGGTTTTCTTTCCTCTTTCTTTCACTTTCTTTGGGCTTTCTTTCCCCTTTCTTTGGGCTTTCTTTCCCCTTTCTTTGGGCTTTCTTTCCCCTTTCTTTGGGCTGTCATTCCCCTTTCTTTGGGCTTTCTTTCCCCTTTCTTTGGGCTTTCTTTCCCTGTTCTTTGGGCTTTCTTTGGGCTTTCTTTGGGCTTTCTTTGGGCTTTCTCTGGGCTTTCTATCCCCTTTCTTTGGGCTTTCTTTCCCCTTTCTTTGGGCTTTCTTTCCCCTTTCTTTGGGCTTTCTTTCCCCTTTCTTTGGGCTTTCTTTCCCCTTTCTTTGGGCTTTCTTTGAGATTTCTTTCCCCTTTCTTTGGGCCTTCTTTCCCCTTTCTTCGGGCTTTCTTTCCCCTTTCTTCGGGCTTTCTTTGGGGTGTCTTTCCCCTTTCTTTGGGCTTTCTTTCCCCTTTCCTTGGGCTTTCTTTCCCCTTTCTTTGGGCTTTCTTTCCCCTTTCTTTGGGCTTTCTTTGCGCTTCCTTTCCCCTTTCTTTGGGCTTTCTTTGGGCTTTCTTTCCCCTTTCTTTGGGCTTTCTTGGGCTTTCTTCCCCCTTTCTCTGGGCTTTCTTTCCCCTTTCTTTGGGCTTTATTTCCCCTTTCTTTGGGCTTTCTTTCCCCTTTCCTTGGGCTTTCTTTCCCCTTTCTTTGGGCTTTCTTTGGGCTTTCTTTGGCTTTCTTTGGGCTTTCTTTGGGCTTTCTTTCCCCTTTCTTTGGGCTTTCTTTGGGCTTTCTTCCCCCTTTCTCTGGGCTTTCTTTCCCCTTTCTTTGGGCTTTATTTCCCCTTTCTTTGGGCTTTCTTTCCCCTTTCTTTGGGCTTTCTTTCCCCTTTCTTTGGGCTTTCTTTCCCCTTTCTTTGGGCTTTCTTTGGGTTTTCTTTCCCCTTTCTTTGGGCTTTGTTTCCCCTTTCTTTAGGCTTTCTTTAGACTTTCTTTAGGCTTTCTTTGGGCTTTCTTTCCGCTTTCTTTGGGCATTCTTTGGGCTTTCTTTCCCTTTTCTTTGGGCTTTCTTTCCCCTTTCTTTGGGCTTTCTTTGGGCTTCCTTTCCCCTTTCTTTGGGCTTTCTTTCCCCTTTCTTTGGGCTGTCTTTCCCCTTTCTTTGGGCTTTCTTTCCCCTTTCTTTGGGCTTTCTTTCCCCTTTCTTTGGGCTTTCTTTCTCCTTTCTTTGGTATTTTTTTGCGCTTTCTTTCCCCTTTCTTTGGGCTTTCTTTGGGCTTTTTTTCCCCTTTCTTTGGGCTTTCTTTGGGCTTTCTTTGGGCTTTCTTTGGGCTTTCTTTCCCCTTTCTTTGGGCTGTCATTCCCCTTTCTTTGGGCTTTCTTTCCCCTTTCTTTGGGCTTTCCTTGAGCTTTCTTTGGCCTTTCTTTGGGCTTTCTTTCCCCTTTCTTTCCACTTTCTTTGGGATTTCTTTGGGCTTTCTTTCCCCTTTCTTTGGGCTGTCATTCCCCTTTCTTTGGGCTTTCTTTCCCCTTTCTTTGGGCTTTCTTTCCCCTTTCTTTGACATTTCTTTGGGCTTTCTTTGGGCTTTCTTTGGGATTTCTTTGGGCTTTCTGTGGGCTTTCTTTGGGCTTTCTTTGGGCTTTCTTTGGGCTTTCTTTCCCCTTTCTTTCCACTTTCTTTGGGCTTTCTTTGGGCTTTCTTTCCCCTTTCTTTGGGCTTTCTTTCCCCTTTCTTTGGGCTTTCTTTCCCCTTTCTTTGGGCTTTCTTTCCCCTTTCTTTGGGATTTCTTTCCCCTTTCTTTGGGCTGTCATTCCCCTTTGTTTGGGCTTTCTTTCCCATTTCTTTGGGCTTTCTTTCCCCTTTCTTTGGGCTTTCTTTCCCCTTTCTTTGGGCTTTCTTTCCCCTTTCTTTGGGCTGTCATTCCCCTTTCTTTGGGCTTTCTTTCCCCTTTCTTTGGGCTTTCTTTCCCCTTTCTTTGGGCTGTCATTCCCCTTTCTTTGGGCTTCTTTCCGCTTTCTTTGCGCTTTCTTTCCCCTTTCTTTGGGCTTTCTTTCCCTTTTCTTTGGGCTTTCTTTGGGCTTTCTTTGGGCTTTCTTTGGGCTTTCTCTGGGCTTTCTTTCCCCTTTCTTTGGGCTTTCTTTCCCCTTTCTTTGGGCTTTCTTTCCCCTTTCTTTGGGCTTTCTTTGAGCTTTCTTTCCCCTTTCTTTGGGCTTTCTTTCTCCTTTCTTTGGGCTTTCTTTGGGGTGTCTTTCCCCTTTCTTTGGGCTGTCTTTCCCCTTTCTTTGGGCTTTCTTTCCCCTTTCTTTGGGCTTTCTTTCCCCTTTCTTTGGGCTTTCTTTCCCCTTTCTTTAGGCTTTCTTTAGGCTTTCTTTAGGCTTTCTTTGGGCTTTCTTTCCGCTTTCTTTGGGCATTCTTTGGGCTTTCTTTCCCTTTTCTTTGGGCTTTCTTTCCCCTTTCTTTGGGCTTTCTTTGGGCTTTCTTTCCCCTTTCTTTGGGCTTTCTTTCCCCTTTCTTTGGGCTGTCTTTCCCCTTTCTTTGGGCTTTCTTTCCCCTTTCTTTGGGCTTTCTTTCCCCTTTCTTTGGGCTTTCTTTCTCCTTTCTTTGGTATTTCTTTGAGCTTTCTTTCCCCTTTCTTTGGGCTTTCTTTGGGCTTTCTTTCCCCTTTCTTTGGGCTTTCTTTCCCCTTTCTTTCCCCTTTCTTTGGGCTTTCTTTCCCCTTTCTGTGGGCTGTCATTCCCCTTTCTTTGGGCTTTCTTTCCCCTTTCTTTGGGCCTTCCTTGAGCTTTCTTTGGGCTTTCTTTGGGCTTTCTTTCCCCTTTCTTTCCACTTTCTTTGGGATTTCTTTGGGCTTTCTTTCCCCTTTCTTTGGGCTGTCATTCCCCTTTCTTTGGGCTTTCTTTCCCCTTTCTTTGGGCTTTCTTTCCCCTTTCTTTGACATTTCTTTGGGCTTTCTTTGGGCTTTCTTTGGGATTTCTTTGGGCTTTCCGTGGGCTTTCTTTGGGCTTTCTTTGGGCTTTCTTTCCCCTTTCTTTCCACTTTCTTTGGGCTTTCTTTGGGCTTTCTTTGGGCTTTCTTTCCCCTTTCTTTGGGCTTTCTTTCCCCTTTCTTTGGGCTTTCTTTCCCCTTTCTTTGGGCTTTCTTTCCCCTTTCTTTCGGCTTTCTTTCCCCTTTCTTTGGGCTGTCATTCCCCTTTGTTTGGGCTTTCTTTCCCATTTCTTTGGGCTTTCTTTCCCCTTTCTTTGGGCTTTCTTTCCCCTTTCTTTGGGCTTTCTTTCCCCTTTCTTTGGGCTTTCTTTCCCCTTTCTTTGGGCTGTCATTCCCCTTTCTTTGGGCTTTCTTTCCCCTTTCTTTGGGCTTTCTTTCCCCTTTCTTTGGGCTTTCTTTGGGCTTTCTTTCCCCTTTCTTTGGGCTTTCTTTCCCCTTTCTTTGGGCTTTCTTTCCCCTTTCTTTGGGCTTTCTTTCCCCTTTCTGTGGGCTTTCTTTGGGCTTTCTTTGGGCTTTCTTTCCCCTTTCTTTGGGTTTTCTTTCCCCTTTCTTTGGACTTTCCTTGGGCTTTCTTTGGGGTTTCTTTGGGTTTTCTTTCCTCTTTCTTTCCACTTTCTTTGGGCTTTCTTTCCCCTTTCTTTGGGCTTTCTTTCCCCTTTCTTTGGGCTTTCTTTCCCCTTTCTTTGGGCTGTCATTCCCCTTTCTTTGGGCTTTCTTTCCCCTTTCTTTGGGCTTTCTTTCCCTGTTCTTTGGGCTTTCTTTGGGCTTTCTTTGGGCTTTCTTTGGGCTTTCTCTGGGCTTTCTATCCCCTTTCTTTGGGCTTTCTTTCCCCTTTCTTTGGGCTTTCTTTCCCCTTTCTTTGGGCTTTCTTTCCCCTTTCTTTGGGCTTTCTTTCCCCTTTCTTTGGGCTTTCTTTGAGATTTCTTTCCCCTTTCTTTGGGCCTTCTTTCCCCTTTCTTCGGGCTTTCTTTCCCCTTTCTTCGGGCTTTCTTTGGGGTGTCTTTCCCCTTTCTTTGGGCTTTCTTTCCCCTTTCCTTGGGCTTTCTTTCCCCTTTCTTTGGGCTTTCTTTCCCCTTTCTTTGGGCTTTCTTTGCGCTTCCTTTCCCCTTTCTTTGGGCTTTCTTTGGGCTTTCTTTCCCCTTTCTTTGGGCTTTCTTTGGGCTTTCTTCCCCCTTTCTCTGGGCTTTCTTTCCCCTTTCTTTGGGCTTTATTTCCCCTTTCTTTGGGCTTTCTTTCCCCTTTCCTTGGGCTTTCTTTCCCCTTTCTTTGGGCTTTCTTTGGGCTTTCTTTGGGCTTTCTTTGGGCTTTCTTTGGGCTTTCTTTCCCCTTTCTTTGGGCTTTCTTTGGGCTTTCTTCCCCCTTTCTCTGGGCTTTCTTTCCCCTTTCTTTGGGCTTTATTTCCCCTTTCTTTGGGCTTTCTTTCCCCTTTCTTTGGGCTTTCTTTCCCCTTTCTTTGGGCTTTCTTTCCCCTTTCTTTGGGCTTTCTTTCCCCTTTCTTTGGGCTTTCTTTCCCCTTTCTTTGGGCTTTCTTTCCCCTTTCTTTGGGCTTTCTTTCCCCTTTCTTTGGGCTGTCATTCCCCTTTCTTTGGGCTTCTTTCCGCTTTCTTTGCGCTTTCTTTCCCCTTTCTTTGGGCTTTCTTTCCCTTTTCTTTGGGCTTTCTTTGGGCTTTCTTTGGGCTTTCTTTGGGCTTTCTCTGGGCTTTCTTTCCCCTTTCTTTGGGCTTTCTTTCCCCTTTCTTTGGGCTTTCTTTCCCCTTTCTTTGGGCTTTCTTTGAGCTTTCTTTCCCCTTTCTTTGGGCTTTCTTTCTCCTTTCTTTGGGCTTTCTTTGGGGTGTCTTTCCCCTTTCTTTGGGCTGTCTTTCCCCTTTCTTTGGGCTTTCTTTCCCCTTTCTTTGGGCTTTCTTTCCCCTTTCTTTGGGCTTTCTTTCCCCTTTCTTTAGGCTTTCTTTAGGCTTTCTTTAGGCTTTCTTTGGGCTTTCTTTCCGCTTTCTTTGGGCATTCTTTGGGCTTTCTTTCCCTTTTCTTTGGGCTTTCTTTCCCCTTTCTTTGGGCTTTCTTTGGGCTTTCTTTCCCCTTTCTTTGGGCTTTCTTTCCCCTTTCTTTGGGCTGTCTTTCCCCTTTCTTTGGGCTTTCTTTCCCCTTTCTTTGGGCTTTCTTTCCCCTTTCTTTGGGCTTTCTTTCTCCTTTCTTTGGTATTTCTTTGAGCTTTCTTTCCCCTTTCTTTGGGCTTTTCTTTGGGCTTTCTTTCCCCTTTCTTTGGGCTTTCTTTCCCCTTTCTTTCCCCTTTCTTTGGGCTTTCTTTCCCCTTTCTGTGGGCTGTCATTCCCCTTTCTTTGGGCTTTCTTTCCCCTTTCTTTGGGCCTTCCTTGAGCTTTCTTTGGGCTTTCTTTGGGCTTTCTTTCCCCTTTCTTTCCACTTTCTTTGGGATTTCTTTGGGCTTTCTTTCCCCTTTCTTTGGGCTGTCATTCCCCTTTCTTTGGGCTTTCTTTCCCCTTTCTTTGGGCTTTCTTTCCCCTTTCTTTGACATTTCTTTGGGCTTTCTTTGGGCTTTCTTTGGGATTTCTTTGGGCTTTCTGTGGGCTTTCTTTGGGCTTTCTTTGGGCTTTCTTTCCCCTTTCTTTCCACTTTCTTTGGGCTTTCTTTGGGCTTTCTTTGGGCTTTCTTTCCCCTTTCTTTGGGCTTTCTTTCCCCTTTCTTTGGGCTTTCTTTCCCCTTTCTTTGGGCTTTCTTTCCCCTTTCTTTCGGCTTTCTTTCCCCTTTCTTTGGGCTGTCATTCCCCTTTGTTTGGGCTTTCTTTCCCATTTCTTTGGGCTTTCTTTCCCCTTTCTTTGGGCTTTCTTTCCCCTTTCTTTGGGCTTTCTTTCCCCTTTCTTTGGGCTTTCTTTCCCCTTTCTTTGGGCTGTCATTCCCCTTTCTTTGGGCTTTCTTTCCCCTTTCTTTGGGCTTTCTTTCCCCTTTCTTTGGGCTTTCTTTGGGCTTTCTTTCCCCTTTCTTTGGGCTTTCTTTCCCCTTTCTTTGGGCTTTCTTTCCCCTTTCTTTGGGCTTTCTTTCCCCTTTCTGTGGGCTTTCTTTGGGCTTTCTTTGGGCTTTCTTTCCCCTTTCTTTGGGTTTTCTTTCCCCTTTCTTTGGACTTTCCTTGGGCTTTCTTTGGGGTTTCTTTGGGTTTTCTTTCCTCTTTCTTTCCACTTTCTTTGGGCTTTCTTTCCCCTTTCTTTGGGCTTTCTTTCCCCTTTCTTTGGGCTTTCTTTCCCCTTTCTTTGGGCTGTCATTCCCCTTTCTTTGGGCTTTCTTTCCCCTTTCTTTGGGCTTTCTTTCCCTGTTCTTTGGGCTTTCTTTGGGCTTTCTTTGGGCTTTCTTTGGGCTTTCTCTGGGCTTTCTATCCCCTTTCTTTGGGCTTTCTTTCCCCTTTCTTTGGGCTTTCTTTCCCCTTTCTTTGGGCTTTCTTTCCCCTTTCTTTGGGCTTTCTTTCCCCTTTCTTTGGGCTTTCTTTGAGATTTCTTTCCCCTTTCTTTGGGCCTTCTTTCCCCTTTCTTCGGGCTTTCTTTCCCCTTTCTTCGGGCTTTCTTTGGGGTGTCTTTCCCCTTTCTTTGGGCTTTCTTTCCCCTTTCCTTGGGCTTTCTTTCCCCTTTCTTTGGGCTTTCTTTCCCCTTTCTTTGGGCTTTCTTTGCGCTTCCTTTCCCCTTTCTTTGGGCTTTCTTTGGGCTTTCTTTCCCCTTTCTTTGGGCTTTCTTTGGGCTTTCTTCCCCCTTTCTCTGGGCTTTCTTTCCCCTTTCTTTGGGCTTTATTTCCCCTTTCTTTGGGCTTTCTTTCCCCTTTCCTTGGGCTTTCTTTCCCCTTTCTTTGGGCTTTCTTTGGGCTTTCTTTGGGCTTTCTTTGGGCTTTCTTTGGGCTTTCTTTCCCCTTTCTTTGGGCTTTCTTTGGGCTTTCTTCCCCCTTTCTCTGGGCTTTCTTTCCCCTTTCTTTGGGCTTTATTTCCCCTTTCTTTGGGCTTTCTTTCCCCTTTCTTTGGGCTTTCTTTCCCCTTTCTTTGGGCTTTCTTTCCCCTTTCTTTGGGCTTTCTTTGGGTTTTCTTTCCCCTTTCTTTGGGCTTTGTTTCCCCTTTCTTTAGGCTTTCTTTAGACTTTCTTTAGGCTTTCTTTGGGCTTTCTTTCCGCTTTCTTTGGGCATTCTTTGGGCTTTCTTTCCCTTTTCTTTGGGCTTTCTTTCCCCTTTCTTTGGGCTTTCTTTGGGCTTCCTTTCCCCTTTCTTTGGGCTTTCTTTCCCCTTTCTTTGGGCTGTCTTTCCCCTTTCTTTGGGCTTTCTTTCCCCTTTCTTTGGGCTTTCTTTCCCCTTTCTTTGGGCTTTCTTTCTCCTTTCTTTGGTATTTTTTTGCGCTTTCTTTCCCCTTTCTTTGGGCTTTCTTTGGGCTTTTTTTCCCCTTTCTTTGGGCTTTCTTTGGGCTTTCTTTGGGCTTTCTTTGGGCTTTCTTTCCCCTTTCTTTGGGCTGTCATTCCCCTTTCTTTGGGCTTTCTTTCCCCTTTCTTTGGGCTTTCCTTGAGCTTTCTTTGGCCTTTCTTTGGGCTTTCTTTCCCCTTTCTTTCCACTTTCTTTGGGATTTCTTTGGGCTTTCTTTCCCCTTTCTTTGGGCTGTCATTCCCCTTTCTTTGGGCTTTCTTTCCCCTTTCTTTGGGCTTTCTTTCCCCTTTCTTTGACATTTCTTTGGGCTTTCTTTGGGCTTTCTTTGGGATTTCTTTGGGCTTTCTGTGGGCTTTCTTTGGGCTTTCTTTGGGCTTTCTTTGGGCTTTCTTTCCCCTTTCTTTCCACTTTCTTTGGGCTTTCTTTGGGCTTTCTTTCCCCTTTCTTTGGGCTTTCTTTCCCCTTTCTTTGGGCTTTCTTTCCCCTTTCTTTGGGCTTTCTTTCCCCTTTCTTTGGGATTTCTTTCCCCTTTCTTTGGGCTGTCATTCCCCTTTGTTTGGGCTTTCTTTCCCATTTCTTTGGGCTTTCTTTCCCCTTTCTTTGGGCTTTCTTTCCCCTTTCTTTGGGCTTTCTTTCCCCTTTCTTTGGGCTGTCATTCCCCTTTCTTTGGGCTTTCTTTCCCCTTTCTTTGGGCTTTCTTTCCCCTTTCTTTGGGCTGTCATTCCCCTTTCTTTGGGCTTCTTTCCGCTTTCTTTGCGCTTTCTTTCCCCTTTCTTTGGGCTTTCTTTCCCTTTTCTTTGGGCTTTCTTTGGGCTTTCTTTGGGCTTTCTTTGGGCTTTCTCTGGGCTTTCTTTCCCCTTTCTTTGGGCTTTCTTTCCCCTTTCTTTGGGCTTTCTTTCCCCTTTCTTTGGGCTTTCTTTGAGCTTTCTTTCCCCTTTCTTTGGGCTTTCTTTCTCCTTTCTTTGGGCTTTCTTTGGGGTGTCTTTCCCCTTTCTTTGGGCTGTCTTTCCCCTTTCTTTGGGCTTTCTTTCCCCTTTCTTTGGGCTTTCTTTCCCCTTTCTTTGGGCTTTCTTTCCCCTTTCTTTAGGCTTTCTTTAGGCTTTCTTTAGGCTTTCTTTGGGCTTTCTTTCCGCTTTCTTTGGGCATTCTTTGGGCTTTCTTTCCCTTTTCTTTGGGCTTTCTTTCCCCTTTCTTTGGGCTTTCTTTGGGCTTTCTTTCCCCTTTCTTTGGGCTTTCTTTCCCCTTTCTTTGGGCTGTCTTTCCCCTTTCTTTGGGCTTTCTTTCCCCTTTCTTTGGGCTTTCTTTCCCCTTTCTTTGGGCTTTCTTTCTCCTTTCTTTGGTATTTCTTTGAGCTTTCTTTCCCCTTTCTTTGGGCTTTCTTTGGGCTTTCTTTCCCCTTTCTTTGGGCTTTCTTTCCCCTTTCTTTCCCCTTTCTTTGGGCTTTCTTTCCCCTTTCTGTGGGCTGTCATTCCCCTTTCTTTGGGCTTTCTTTCCCCTTTCTTTGGGCCTTCCTTGAGCTTTCTTTGGGCTTTCTTTGGGCTTTCTTTCCCCTTTCTTTCCACTTTCTTTGGGATTTCTTTGGGCTTTCTTTCCCCTTTCTTTGGGCTGTCATTCCCCTTTCTTTGGGCTTTCTTTCCCCTTTCTTTGGGCTTTCTTTCCCCTTTCTTTGACATTTCTTTGGGCTTTCTTTGGGCTTTCTTTGGGATTTCTTTGGGCTTTCCGTGGGCTTTCTTTGGGCTTTCTTTGGGCTTTCTTTCCCCTTTCTTTCCACTTTCTTTGGGCTTTCTTTGGGCTTTCTTTGGGCTTTCTTTCCCCTTTCTTTGGGCTTTCTTTCCCCTTTCTTTGGGCTTTCTTTCCCCTTTCTTTGGGCTTTCTTTCCCCTTTCTTTCGGCTTTCTTTCCCCTTTCTTTGGGCTGTCATTCCCCTTTGTTTGGGCTTTCTTTCCCATTTCTTTGGGCTTTCTTTCCCCTTTCTTTGGGCTTTCTTTCCCCTTTCTTTGGGCTTTCTTTCCCCTTTCTTTGGGCTTTCTTTCCCCTTTCTTTGGGCTGTCATTCCCCTTTCTTTGGGCTTTCTTTCCCCTTTCTTTGGGCTTTCTTTCCCCTTTCTTTGGGCTTTCTTTGGGCTTTCTTTCCCCTTTCTTTGGGCTTTCTTTCCCCTTTCTTTGGGCTTTCTTTCCCCTTTCTTTGGGCTTTCTTTCCCCTTTCTGTGGGCTTTCTTTGGGCTTTCTTTGGGCTTTCTTTCCCCTTTCTTTGGGTTTTCTTTCCCCTTTCTTTGGACTTTCCTTGGGCTTTCTTTGGGGTTTCTTTGGGTTTTCTTTCCTCTTTCTTTCCACTTTCTTTGGGCTTTCTTTCCCCTTTCTTTGGGCTTTCTTTCCCCTTTCTTTGGGCTTTCTTTCCCCTTTCTTTGGGCTGTCATTCCCCTTTCTTTGGGCTTTCTTTCCCCTTTCTTTGGGCTTTCTTTCCCTGTTCTTTGGGCTTTCTTTGGGCTTTCTTTGGGCTTTCTTTGGGCTTTCTCTGGGCTTTCTATCCCCTTTCTTTGGGCTTTCTTTCCCCTTTCTTTGGGCTTTCTTTCCCCTTTCTTTGGGCTTTCTTTCCCCTTTCTTTGGGCTTTCTTTCCCCTTTCTTTGGGCTTTCTTTGAGATTTCTTTCCCCTTTCTTTGGGCCTTCTTTCCCCTTTCTTCGGGCTTTCTTTCCCCTTTCTTCGGGCTTTCTTTGGGGTGTCTTTCCCCTTTCTTTGGGCTTTCTTTCCCCTTTCCTTGGGCTTTCTTTCCCCTTTCTTTGGGCTTTCTTTCCCCTTTCTTTGGGCTTTCTTTGCGCTTCCTTTCCCCTTTCTTTGGGCTTTCTTTGGGCTTTCTTTCCCCTTTCTTTGGGCTTTCTTTGGGCTTTCTTCCCCCTTTCTCTGGGCTTTCTTTCCCCTTTCTTTGGGCTTTATTTCCCCTTTCTTTGGGCTTTCTTTCCCCTTTCCTTGGGCTTTCTTTCCCCTTTCTTTGGGCTTTCTTTGGGCTTTCTTTGGGCTTTCTTTGGGCTTTCTTTGGGCTTTCTTTCCCCTTTCTTTGGGCTTTCTTTGGGCTTTCTTCCCCCTTTCTCTGGGCTTTCTTTCCCCTTTCTTTGGGCTTTATTTCCCCTTTCTTTGGGCTTTCTTTCCCCTTTCTTTGGGCTTTCTTTCCCCTTTCTTTGGGCTTTCTTTCCCCTTTCTTTGGGCTTTCTTTGGGTTTTCTTTCCCCTTTCTTTGGGCTTTGTTTCCCCTTTCTTTAGGCTTTCTTTAGACTTTCTTTAGGCTTTCTTTGGGCTTTCTTTCCGCTTTCTTTGGGCATTCTTTGGGCTTTCTTTCCCTTTTCTTTGGGCTTTCTTTCCCCTTTCTTTGGGCTTTCTTTGGGCTTCCTTTCCCCTTTCTTTGGGCTTTCTTTCCCCTTTCTTTGGGCTGTCTTTCCCCTTTCTTTGGGCTTTCTTTCCCCTTTCTTTGGGCTTTCTTTCCCCTTTCTTTGGGCTTTCTTTCTCCTTTCTTTGGTATTTTTTTGCGCTTTCTTTCCCCTTTCTTTGGGCTTTCTTTGGGCTTTCTTTCCCCTTTCTTTGGGCTTTCTTTGGGCTTTCTTTGGGCTTTCTTTGGGCTTTCTTTCCCCTTTCTTTGGGCTGTCATTCCCCTTTCTTTGGGCTTTCTTTCCCCTTTCTTTGGGCTTTCCTTGAGCTTTCTTTGGCCTTTCTTTGGGCTTTCTTTCCCCTTTCTTTCCACTTTCTTTGGGATTTCTTTGGGCTTTCTTTCCCCTTTCTTTGGGCTGTCATTCCCCTTTCTTTGGGCTTTCTTTCCCCTTTCTTTGGGCTTTCTTTCCCCTTTCTTTGACATTTCTTTGGGCTTTCTTTGGGCTTTCTTTGGGATTTCTTTGGGCTTTCTGTGGGCTTTCTTTGGGCTTTCTTTGGGCTTTCTTTGGGCTTTCTTTCCCCTTTCTTTCCACTTTCTTTGGGCTTTCTTTGGGCTTTCTTTGGGCTTTCTTTCCCCTTTCTTTGGGCTTTCTTTCCCCTTTCTTTGGGCTTTCTTTCCCCTTTCTTTGGGCTTTCTTTCCCCTTTCTTTGGGATTTCTTTCCCCTTTCTTTGGGCTGTCATTCCCCTTTGTTTGGGCTTTCTTTCCCATTTCTTTGGGCTTTCTTTCCCCTTTCTTTGGGCTTTCTTTCCCCTTTCTTTGGGCTTTCTTTCCCCTTTCTTTGGGCTGTCATTCCCCTTTCTTTGGGCTTTCTTTCCCCTTTCTTTGGGCTTTCTTTCCCCTTTCTTTGGGCTTTCTTTGGGCTTTCTTTGGGCTTTCTTTCCCCTTTCTTTGGGCTTTCTTTCCCCTTTCTTTGGGCTTTCTTTCCTCTTTCTTTGGTCTTTCTTTCCCCTTTCTGTGGGCTTTCTTTGGGCTTTCTTTGGGCTTTCTTTCCCCTTTCTTTGGGTTTTCTTTCCCCTTTCTTTGGACTTTCCTTGGGCTTTCTTTGGGGTTTCTTTGGGTTTTCTTTCCTCTTTCTTTCCACTTTCTTTGGGCTTTCTTTCCCCTTTCTTTGGGCTTTCTTTCCCCTTTCTTTGGGCTTTCTTTCCCCTTTCTTTGGGCTGTCATTCCCCTTTCTTTGGGCTTTCTTTCCCCTTTCTTTGGGCTTTCTTTCCCTGTTCTGTGGGCTTTCTTTGGGCTTTCTTTGGGCTCTCTTTGGGCTTTCTCTGGGCTTTCTTTCCCCTTTCTTTGGGCTTTCTTTCCCCTTTCTTTGGCCTTTCTTTCCCCTTTCTTTGGGCTTTCTTTCCCCTTTCTTTGGGCTTTCTTTCCCCTTTCTTTGGGCTTTCTTTGAGCTTTCTTTCCCCTTTCTTTGGGCTTTCTTTCCCCTTTCCTTGGGCTTTCTTTCCCCTTTCTTTGGGCTTTCTTTCCCCTTTCTTTGGGCTTTCTTTGCGCTTCCTTTCCCCTTTCTTTGGGCTTTCTTTGGGCTTTCTTTCCCCTTTCTTTGGGCTTTCTTTGGGCTTTCTTTCCCCTTTCTCTGGGCTTTCTTTCCCCTTTCTTTGGGCTTTATTTCCCCTTTCTTTGGGCTTTCTTTCCCCTTTCCTTGGGCTTTCTTTCCCCTTTCTTTGGGCTTTCTTTGGGCTTTCTTTCCCCTTTCTTTCCCCTTTCTTTGGGCTTTCTTTCCCCTTTCTTTCCCCTTTCTTTGGGCTTTGTTTCCCCTTTCTTTGGGCTTTCTTTCCCCTTTCTTTGGGCTTTCCTTGGGCTTTCTTTCCCCTTTCTTTGGGCTTTCTTTCCCCTTTCTTTGGGCTTTTCTTGGGCTTTCTTTGGGCTTTCTTTGGGCTTTCTTTCCACTTTCTTTGGGCTTTCTTTGGGCTTTCTTGGGATTTCTTTCCCCTTTCTTTGGGCTTTCTTTCCCCTTTCTTTGGGCTTTCTTTCCCCTTTCTTTGGGCTTTCTTTCCCCTTTCTTTGGGCTGTCATTCCCCTTTCTTTGGGCTTCTTTCCGCTTTCTTTGCGCTTTCTTTCCCCTTTCTTTGGGCTTTCTTTCCCTTTTCTTTGGGCTTTCTTTGGGCTTTCTTTGGGCTTTCTTTGGGCTTTCTCTGGGCTTTCTTTCCCCTTTCTTTGGGCTTTCTTTCCCCTTTCTTTGGGCTTTCTTTCCCCTTTCTTTGGGCTTTCTTTGAGCTTTCTTTCCCCTTTCTTTGGGCTTTCTTTCCCCTTTCTTTGGGCTTTCTTTGGGGTGTCTTTCCCCTTTCTTTGGGCTGTCTTTCCCCTTTCTTTGGGCTTTCTTTCCCCTTTCTTTGGGCTTTCTTTCCCCTTTCTTTGGGCTTTCTTTCCCCTTTCTTTAGGCTTTCTTTAGGCTTTCTTTAGGCTTTCTTTGGGCTTTCTCTCCGCTTTCTTTGGGCATTCTTTGGGCTTTCTTTCCCTTTTCTTTGGGCTTTCTTTCCCCTTTCTTTGGGCTTTCTTTGGGCTTTCTTTCCCCTTTCTTTGGGCTTTCTTTCCCCTTTCTTTGGGCTGTCTTTCCCCTTTCTTTGAGCTTTCTTTCCCCTTTCTTTGGGCTTTCTTTCCCCTTTCTTTGGGCTTTCTTTCTCCTTTCTTTGGTATTTCTTTGAGCTTTCTTTCCCCTTTCTTTGGGCTTTCTTTGGGCTTTCTTTCCCCTTTCTTTGGGCTTTCTTTCCCCTTTCTTTCCCCTTTCTTTGGGCTTTCTTTCCCCTTTCTTTGGGCTGTCATTCCCCTTTCTTTGGGCTTTCTTTCCCCTTTCTTTGGGCTTTCATTGAGCTTTCTTTGGCCTTTCTTTGGGTTTTCTTTCCCCTTTTTTTCCACTTTCTTTGGGATTTCTTTGGGCTTTCTTTCCCCTTTCTTTGGGCTGTCATTCCCCTTTCTTTGGGCTTTCTTTCCCCTTTCTTTGGGCTTTCTTTCCCCTTTCTTTGACATTTCTTTGGGCTTTCTTTGGGCTTTCTTTGGGATTTCTTTGGGCTTTCTTTGGGCTTTCTTTGGGCTTTCTTTGGGCTTTCTTTCCCCTTTCTTTCCACTTTCTTTGGGCTTTCTTTGGGCTTTCTTTGGGCTTTCTTTCCCCTTTCTTTGGGCTTTCTTTCCCCTTTCTTTGGGCTTTCTTTCCCCTTTCTTTGGGCTTTCTTTCCCCTTTCTTTCGGCTTTCTTTCCCCTTTCTTTGGGCTGTCATTCCCCTTTGTTTGGGCTTTCTTTCCCATTTCTTTGGGCTTTCTTTCCCCTTTCTTTGGGCTTTCTTTCCCCTTTCTTTGGGCTTTCTTTCCCCTTTCTTTGGGCTTTCTTTCCCCTTTCTTTGGGCTGTCATTCCCCTTTCTTTGGGCTTTCTTTCCCCTTTCTTTGGGCTTTCTTTCCCCTTTCTTTGGGCTTTCTTTGGGCTTTCTTTGGGCTTTCTTTCCCCTTTCTTTGGGCTTTCTTTCCCCTTTCTTTGGGCTTTCTTTCCCCTTTCTTTGGGCTTTCTTTCCCCTTTCTGTGGGCTTTCTTTGGGCTTTCTTTGGGCTTTCTTTCCCCTTTCTTTGGGTTTTCTTTCCCCTTTCTTTGGACTTTCCTTGGGCTTTCTTTGGGGTTTCTTTGGGTTTTCTTTCCTCTTTCTTTCCACTTTCTTTGGGCTTTCTTTCCCCTTTCTTTGGGCTTTCTTTCCCCTTTCTTTGGGCTTTCTTTCCCCTTTCTTTGGGCTTTCTTTGCGCTTTCTTTCCCCTTTCTTTCCCCTTTCTTTGGGCTTTCTTTCCCTGTTCTTTGGGCTTTCTTTGGGCTTTCTTTGGGCTTTCTTTGGGCTTTCTCTGGGCTTTCTATCCCCTTTCTTTGGGCTTTCTTTCCCCTTTCTTTGGGCTTTCTTTCCCCTTTCTTTGGGCTTTCTTTCCCCTTTCTTTGGGCTTTCTTTGAGCTTTCTTTCCCCTTTCTTTGGGCTTTCTTTCCCCTTTCTTCGGGCTTTCTTTGGGGTGTCTTTCCCCTTTCTTTGGGCTTTCTTTCCCCTTTCCTTGGGCTTTCTTTCCCCTTTCTTTGGGCTTTCTTTCCCCTTTCTTTGGGCTTTCTTTGCGCTTCCTTTCCCCTTTCTTTGGGCTTTCTTTCCCCTTTCTTTGGGCTTTCTTTGGGCTTTCTTCCCCCTTTCTCTGGGCTTTCTTTCCCCTTTCTTTGGGCTTTATTTCCCCTTTCTTTGGGCTTTCTTTCCCCTTTCCTTGGGCTTTCTTTCCCCTTTCTTTGGGCTTTCTTTGGGCTTTCTTTCCCCTTTCTTTCCCCTTTCTTTGGGCTTTCTTTCCCCTTTCTTTGGGCTTTCTTTGGGCTTTCTTTCCCCTTTCTTTGGGCTTTCTTTCCCCTTTCTTTGGGCTTTACTTGGGCTTTCTTTGGGCTTTCTTTGGGCTTTCTTTCCCCGTTCTTTCCACTTTCTTTGGGCTTTCTTGGGATTTCTTTCCCCTTTCTTTGGGCTTTCTTTCCCCTTTTTTTGGGGTTTCCTTGGGCTTTCTTTGGGATTTCTTTGGGCTTTCTTTCCCCTTTCTTTCCACTTTCTTTGGGCTTTCTTTAGGCTTTCTTTGGGCTTTCTTTCCCCTTACTTTGGGGTTTCTTTCCCCTTTCTTTGGGATTTCTTTCCCCTTTCTTTGGGCTTTCTTTCCCCTTTCTTTGGGCTGTCATTCCCCTTTCTTTGGGCTTTCTTTCCCCTTTCTTTGGGCTTTCCTTGGTCATTCTTTGGGCTTTCTTTCCCCTTTCTTTCCACTTTCTTTGGGCTTTCTTTGGGCTTTCTTTCCCCTTTCTTTGGGCTTTCTTTCCCCTTTCTTTGGGCTTTCTTTCCCCTTTCTTTGGGCTTTCTTTCCCCTTTCTTTGGCCTTTCTTTGGGCTTTCTTTGGGCTTTCTTTGGGCTTTCTTTGGGCTTTCTGTGGGCTTTCTTTGGGATTTATTTGGGCTTTCTTTCCCCTTTCTTTCCCCTTTCTTTCCACTTTCTTTGGGCTTTCTTTGGGCTTTCTTTGCGCTTTCTTTCCCCTTTCTTTGGGCTTTCTTTCCCTTTTCTTTGGGCTTTCTTTGGGCTTTCTTTGGGCTTTCTTTGGGCTTTCTCTGGGCTTTCTTTCCCCTTTCTTTGGGCTTTCTTTCCCCTTTCTTTGGGCTTTCTTTGAGCTTTCTTTCCCCTTTCTTTGGGCTTTCTTTCCCCTTTCTTTGGGCTTTCTTTGGGGTGTCTTTCCCCTTTCTTTGGGCTGTCTTTCCCCTTTCTTTGGGCTTTCTTTCCCCTTTCTTTGGGCTTTCTTTCCCCTTTCTTTGGGCTTTCTTTCCCCTTTCTTTGGGCTTTCTTTGGGCTTTCTGTCCCCTTTCTTTCCCATTTCTTTGGGCTTTCTTTGGGCTTTCTTCCCTCTTTCTTTGGGCTTTCTTTCCCCTTTCTTTGGGCTTTATTTCCCCTTTCTTTGGGCTTTCTTTGGGCTTTATTTCCCCTTTCTTTGGGCTTTCTTTGGGCTTTCTTTGGGCTTTCTTTCCCCTTTCTTTGGGCTTTCTTTCCCCTTTCTTTGGGCTTTCTTTGGGCTTTCTTTCCCCTTTTTTTCCATTTACTTTGGGCTTTCTTTCCCCTTTCTTTCCCCTTTTTTGGGCTTTGTTTCCCCTTTCTTTGGGCTTTCTTTCCCCTTTCTTTGGGCTTTCTTTGGGCTTTCTTTCCCCTTTCTTTGGGCTTTCTTTCCCCTTTCTTTGGGCTTTCCTTGGGCTTTCCTTGGGCTTTCTTTGGGCTTTCTTTCCCCTTTCTTTCCACTTTCTTTGGGCTTTCTTGGGCTTTCTTTCCCCTTTCTTTGGGCTTTCTTTCCCCTCTCTTTGGGCTTTCTTTCCCCTTTCTTTGGGCTTTCTTTCCCCTTTCTTTGGGCTTTCTTCCCCTTTCTTTAGGCTTCCTTTCCCCTTTCTTTGGGCATTCTTTCCCCTTTCTTTGGGCTTTCTTTGGGCTTTATTTGGGCTTTCTTTGGGCTTTCTTTGGGCTTTCTTTCCCCTTTCTTTGGGATTTCTTTCCCCTTTCTGTGGGCTTTCTTTGGGCTTTCTTTGGGCTTTCTTTGGGCTTTCTTTCCCCTTTCTTTGGGCTATTTTCGCCCTTTCTTTGGTATTTCCTTGGGCTTTCTTGGGCTTTCTTTGGGTTTTCTTTCCCCTTTCTTTCCACTTTCTTTGGGCTTTCATAGGATTTCTTTCCCCTTTCTTTGTGCTTTCTTTGGGCTTTCTTTCCCCTTTCTTTGGGCTTTCTTTCCCCTTTCTTTGGGCTTTCTTCCCCTTTCTTTGGGCTTTCTTTCCCCTTTCTTTGGGCTTTCTTTCCCCTTTCTTTGGGCTTTCTTTGAGCTTTCTGTCCCCTTTCTTTGGGCTTTCTTTCCCCTTTCTTTGTTCTTTCTTTGGGCTGTCTTTCCCCTTTCTTTGGGCTTTCTTTCCCCTTTCTTTGGGCTTTCTTTCCCCTTTCTTTGGGCTTTCTTTGCGCTTTCTTTCCCCTTTCTTTCCCCTTTCTTTGGGCTTTCTTTCCCCTTTCTTTGGGCTTTCTTTCCCCTTTCTTTGGGCTTTCTTTGGGCTTTCTTTCCCCTTTCTTCTGGCTTTCTTCCCCCTTTCTTTCCCCTTTCTTTGGGCTTTCCTTGGGCTTTCTTTGGGCTTTCTTTGGGCTTTCTTTCCCCTTTCTTTGGGCTTTCTCCCCTTTCTTTGGGGTTTCCTTGGGCTTTCTTTGGGCTTTCTTTGGGCTTTCTTTCCCCTTTCTTTCCACTTTCTTTGGGCTTTCTTTAGGCTTTCTTTGGGCTTTCTTTCCCCTTACTTTGGGCTTTCTTTCCCCTTTCTTTGGGATTTCTTTCCCCTTTCTTTGGGCTTTCTTTCCCCTTTCTTTGGGCTGTCATTCCCCTTTCTTTGGGCTTTCTTTCCCCTTTCTTTGGGCTTTCCTTGGTCTTTCTTTGGGCTTTCTTTCCCCTTTCTTTCCACTTTCTTTGGGCTTTCTTTGGGCTTTCTTTCCCCTTTCTTTGGGCTTTCTTTCCCCTTTCTTTGGGCTTTCTTTCCCCTTTCTTTGGGCTTTCTTTCCCCTTTCTTTGGCCTTTCTTTGGGCTTTCTTTGGGCTTTCTTTGGGCTTTCTTTGGGCTTTCTTTGGGCTTTCTGTGGGCTTTCTTTGGGATTTATTTGGGCTTTCTTTGGGCTTTCTTTCCCCTTTCTTTCCACTTTCTTTGGGCTTTCTTTGGGCTTTCTTTGGGCTTTCTTTCCCCTTTCTTTGGGCTTTCTTTCCCCTTTCTTTGGGCTTTCTTTGGGCTTTCTGTGGGCTTTCTTTGGGATTTATTTGGGCTTTCTTTGGGCTTTCTTTCCCCTTTCTTTCCACTTTCTTTGGGCTTTCTTTAGGCTTTCTTTAGGCTTTCTTTAGGCTTTCTTTGGGCTTTCTTTCCGCTTTCTTTGGGCATTCTTTGGGCTTTCTTTCCCTTTTCTTTGGGCTTTCTTTCCCCTTTCTTTGGGCTTTCTTTCCCCTTTCTTTCCCCTTTCCTTGGGCTTTCTTTCCCCTTTCTTTGGGCTGTCATTCCCCTTTCTTTGGGCTTTCTTTCCCCTTTCTTTGGGCTTTCCTTGAGCTTTCTTTGGGCTTTCTTTGGGCTTTCTTTGGGCTTTCTTTCCCCTTTCTTTCCACTTTCTTTGGGATTTCTTTGGGCTTTCTTTCCCCTTTCTTTGGGCTGTCATTCCCCTTTCTTTGGGCTTTCTTTCCCCTTTCTTTGGGCTTTCTTTCCCCTTTCTTTGACATTTCTTTGGGCTTTCTTTGGGCTTTCTTTGGGATTTCTTTGGGCTTTCTGTGGGCTTTCTTTGGGCTTTCTTTGGGCTTTCTTTGGGCTTTCTTTCCCCTTTCTTTCCACTTTCTTTGGGCTTTCTTTGGGCTTTCTTTGGGCTTTCTTTCCCCTTTCTTTGGGCTTTCTTTCCCCTTTCTTTGGGCTTTCTTTCCCCTTTCTTTGGGCTTTCTTTCCCCTTTCTTTGGGCTTTCTATCCCCTTTCTTTGGGCTGTCATTCCCCTTTGTTTGGGCTTTCTTTCCCATTTCTTTGGGCTTTCTTTCCCCTTTCTTTGGGCTTTCTTTCCCCTTTCTTTGGGCTTTCTTTCCTCTTTCTTTGGGCTGTCATTCCCCTTTCTTTGGGCTTTCTTTCCCCTTTCTTTGGGCTTTCTTTCCCCTTTCTTTGGGCTTTCTTTGGGCTTTCTTTCCCCTTTCTTTGGGCTTTCTTTCCCCTTTCTTTGGGCTTTCTTTCCCCTTTCTTTGGGCTTTCTTTCCCCTTTCTTTGGGCTTTCTTTCCCCTTTCTTTGGCATTTCTTTCCTCTTTCTTTGGGCTGTCATTCCCCTTTCTTTGGGCTTTCTTTCCCCTTTCTTTGTGCTTTCTTTCCCCTTTCTTTGGGCTTTCTTTGGGCTTTCTTTGGGCTTTCTTTCCCCTTTCTTTGGGCTTTCTTTCCCCTTTCTTTGGGCTTTCTTTCCCCTTTCTCTGGGCTTTCTTTCCCCTTTCTGTGGGCTTTCTTTGGGCTTTCTTTGGGCTTTCTTTCCCCTTTCTTTGGGTTTTCTTTCCCCTTTCTTTGGACTTTCCTTGGGCTTTCTTTGGGGTTTCTTTGGGTTTTCTTTCCCCTTTCTTTCCACTTTCTTTGGGCTTTCTTTCCCCTTTCTTTGGGCTTTCTTTCCCCTTTCTTTGGGCTTTCTTTCCCCTTTCTTTGGGCTGTCATTCCCCTTTCTTTGGGCTTTCTTTCCCCTTTCTTTGGGCTTTCTTTCCCTGTTCTTTGGGCTTTCTTTGGGCTTTCTTTGGGCTCTCTTTGGGCTTTCTCTGGGCTTTCTTTCCCCTTTCTTTGGGCTTTCTTTCCCCTTTCTTTGGGCTTTCTTTCCCCTTTCTTTGGGCTTTCTTTCCCCTTTCTTTGGGCTTTCTTTCCCCTTTCTTTGGGCTTTCTTTCCCCTTTCTTTGGGCTTTCTTTGCGCTTCCTTTCCCCTTTCTTTGGGCTTTCTTTGGGCTTTCTTTCCCCTTTCTTTGGGCTTTCTTTGGGCTTTCTTCCCCCTTTCTCTGGGCTTTCTTTACCCTTTCTTTGGGCTTTATTTCCCCTTTCTTTGGGCTTTCTTTCCCCTTTCCTTGGGCTTTCTTTCCCCTTTCTTTGGGCTTTCTTTGGGCTTTCTTTCCCCTTTCTTTCCCCTTTCTTTGGGCTTTCTTTCCCCTTTCTTTCCCCTTTCTTTGGGCTTTGTTTCCCCTTTCTTTGGGCTTTCTTTCCCCTTTCTTTGGGCTTTCCTTGGGCTTTCATTCCCCTTTCTTTGGGCTTTCTTTCCCCTTTCTTTGGGCTTTTCTTGGGCTTTCTTTGGGCTTTCTTTGGGCTTTCTTTCTACTTTCTTTGGGCTTTCTTTGGGCTTTCTTGGGCTTTCTTTCCCCTTTCTTTGGGCTTTCTTTCCCCTTTCTTTGGGCTTTCTTTCCCCTTTCTTTGGGCTTTCTTTCCCCATTCTTTGGGCTGTCATTCCCCTTTCTTTGGGCTTCTTTCCGCTTTCTTTGCGCTTTCTTTCCCCTTTCTTTGGGCTTTCTTTCCCTTTTCTTTGGGCTTTCTTTGGGCTTTCTTTGGGCTTTCTTTGGGCTTTCTCTGGGCTTTCTTTCCCCTTTCTTTGGGCTTTCTTTCCCCTTTCTTTGGGCTTTCTTTGAGCTTTCTTTCCCCTTTCTTTGGGCTTTCTTTCCCCTTTCTTTGGGCTTTCTTTGGGGTGTCTTTCCCCTTTCTTTGGGCTGTATTTCCCCTTTCTTTGGGCTTTCTTTCCCCTTTCTTTGGGCTTTCTTTCCCCTTTCTTTGGGCTTTGTTTCCC
This sequence comes from Columba livia, assembly GCF_036013475.1. Classification (NCBI taxonomy): domain Eukaryota; kingdom Metazoa; phylum Chordata; class Aves; order Columbiformes; family Columbidae; genus Columba; species Columba livia. The sequence continues at coordinate 17,307 of NW_027043525.1, read as the reverse complement.
CTTTCTTTAGGCTTTCTTTAGGCTTTCTTTAGGCTTTCTTTGGGCTTTCTTTCCGCTTTCTTTGGGCATTCTTTGGGCTTTCTTTCCCTTTTCTTTGGGCTTTCTTTCCCCTTTCTTTGGGCTTTCTTTGGGCTTTCTTTCCCCTTTCTTTGGGCTTTCTTTCCCCTTTCTTTGGGCTGTCTTTCCCCTTTCTTTGGGCTTTCTTTCCCCTTTCTTTGGGCTTTCTTTCCCCTTTCTTTGGGCTTTCTTTCTCCTTTCTTTGGTATTTCTTTGCGCTTTCTTTTCCCTTTCTTTGGGCTTTCTTTGGGCTTTCTTTCCCCTTTCTTTGGGCTTTCTTTCCCCTTTCTTTCCCCTTTCTTTGGGCTTTCTTTCCCCTTTCTTTGGGCTGTCATTCCCCTTTCTTTGGGCTTTCTTTCCCCGTTCTTTGGGCTTTCCTTGAGCTTTCTTTGGGCTTTCTTCCCCTTTCTTTCCACTTTCTTTGGGATTTCTTTGGGCTTTCTTTCCCCTTTCTTTGGGCTGTCATTCCCCTTTCTTTGGGCTTTCTTTCCCCTTTCTTTGGGCTTTCTTTCCCCTTTCTTTGACATTTCTTTGGGCTTTCTTTGGGCTTTCTTTGGGATTTCTTTGGGCTTTCTGTGGGCTTTCTTTGGGCTTTCTTTGGGCTTTCTTTCCCCTTTCTTTCCACTTTCTTTGGGCTTTCTTTGGGCTTTCTTTGGGCTTTCTTTCCCCTTTCTTTGGGCTTTCTTTCCCCTTTCTTTGGGCTTTCTTTCCCCTTTCTTTGGGCTTTCTTTCCCCTTTCTTTCGGCTTTCTTTCCCCTTTCTTTGGGCTGTCATTCCCCTTTGTTTGGGCTTTCTTTCCCATTTCTTTGGGCTTTCTTTCCCCTTTCTTTGGGCTTTCTTTCCCCTTTCTTTGGGCTTTCTTTCCCCTTTCTTTGGGCTTTCTTTCCCATTTCTTTGGGCTGTCATTCCCCTTTCTTTGGGCTTTCTTTCCCCTTTCTTTGGGCTTTCTTTCCCCTTTCTTTGGGCTTTCTTTGGGCTTTCTTTCCCCTTTCTTTGGGCTTTCTTTGGGCTTTCTTTCCCCTTTCTTTGGGCTTTCTTTCCCCTTTCTTTGGGCTTTCTTTCCCCTTTCTGTGGGCTTTCTTTGGGCTTTCTTTGGGCTTTCTTTCCCCTTTCTTTGGGTTTTCTTTCCCCTTTCTTTGGACTTTCCTTGGGCTTTCTTTGGGGTTTCTTTGGGTTTTCTTTCCCCTTTCTTTCCACTTTCTTTGGGCTTTCTTTCCCCTTTCTTTGGGCTTTCTTTCCCCTTTCTTTGGGCTTTCTTTCCCCTTTCTTTGGGCTGTCATTCTCCTTTCTTTGGGCTTTCTTTCCCCTTTCTTTGGGCTTTCTTTCCCTGTTCTTTGGGCTTTCTTTGGGCTTTCTTTGGGCTTTCTTTGGGCTTTCTCTGGGTTTTCTTTCCCCTTTCTTTGGGCTTTCTTTCCCCTTTCTTTGGGCTTTCTTTCCCCTTTCTTTGGGCTTTCTTTCCCCTTTCTTTGGGCTTTCTTTCCCCATTCTTTGGGCTTTCTTTGAGCTTTCTCTCCCCTTTCTTTGGGCTTTCTTTCCCCTTTCTTCGGGCTTTCTTTGGGGTGTCTTTCCCCTTTCTTTGGGCTTTCTTTCCCCTTTCCTTGGGCTTTCTTTCCCCTTTCTTTGGGCTTTCTTTCCCCTTTCTTTGGGCTTTCTTTGCGCTTCCTTTCCCCTTTCTTTGGGCTTTCTTTGGGCTTTCTTTCCCCTTTCTTTGGGCTTTCTTTGGGCTTTCTTCCCCCTTTCTCTGGGCTTTCTTTCCCCTTTCTTTGGGCTTTATTTCCCCTTTCTTTGGGCTTTCTTTCCCCTTTCCTTGGGCTTTCTTTCCCCTTTCTTTGGGCTTTCTTTGGGCTTTCTTTCCCCTTTCTTTCCCCTTTCTTTGGGCTTTCTTTCCCCTTTCTTTCCCCTTTCTTTGGGCTTTGTTTCCCCTTTCTTTGGGCTTTCTTTCCCCTTTCTTTGGGCTTTCCTTGGGCTTTCTTTCCCCTTTCTTTGGGCTTTCTTTCCCCTTTCTTTGGGCTTTTCTTGGGCTTTCTTTGGGCTTTCTTTGGGCTTTCTTTCCACTTTCTTTGGGCTTTCTTTGGGCTTTCTTGGGCTTTCTTTCCCCTTTCTTTGGGCTTTCTTTCCCCTTTCTTTGGGCTTTCTTTCCCCTTTCTTTGGGCTTTCTTTCCCCTTTCTTTGGGCTGTCATTCCCCTTTCTTTGGGCTTCTTTCCGCTTTCTTTGCGCTTTCTTTCCCCTTTCTTTGGGCTTTCTTTCCCTTTTCTTTGGGCTTTCTTTCCCCTTTCTTTGGGCTTTCTTTGGGCTTTCTCTGGGCTTTCTTTCCCCTTTCTTTGGGCTTTCTTTCCCCTTTCTTTGGGCTTTCTTTCCCCTTTCTTTGGGCTTTCTTTGAGCTTTCTTTCCCCTTTCTTTGGGCTTTCTTTCCCCCTTTCTTTGGGCTTTCTTTGGGGAGTCTTTCCCCTTTCTTTGGGCTGTCTTTCCCCTTTCTTTGGGCTTTCTTTCCCCTTTCTTTGGGCTTTCTTTCCCCTTTCTTTGGGCTTTATTTCCCCTTTCTTTGGGCTTTCTTTGGGCTTTCCTTGGGCTTTCTTTCCCCTTTCTTTGGGCTTTCTTTCCCCTTTCTTTGGGCTTTCTTTGGGCTTTCTTTCCCCTTTTTTTCCATTTACTTTGGGCTTTCTTTCCCCTTTCTTTCCCCTTTTTTGGGCTTTGTTTCCCCTTTCTTTGGGCTTTCTTTCCCCTTTCTTTGGGCTTTCTTTGGGCTTTCTTTCCCCTTTCTTTGGGCTTTCTTTCCCCTTTCTTTGGGCTTTCTTTCCCCTTTCTTTGGGCTTTCTTTCCCCTTTCTTTGGGCTTTCTTTCCCCTTTCTTTGGGCTTTCTTTCCCCTTTCTTTGGGCTTTCTTTGGGCTTTCTTTCCCCTTTCTTTGGGCTTTCTTTCTCCTTTCTTTGGGCTTTCTTTCCCCTTTCTTTGGGTTTTCTTTCCCCTTTCTTTGGACTTTCCTTGGGCTTTCTTTGGGGTTTCTTTGGGTTTTCTTTCCCCTTTCTTTCCACTTTCTTTGGGCTTTCTTTCCCCTTTCTTTGGGCTTTCTTTCCCCTTTCTTTGGGCTTTCTTTCCCCTTTCTTTGGGCTGTCATTCCCCTTTCTTTGGGCTTTCTTTCCCCTTTCTTTGGGCTTTCTTTCCCTGTTCTTTGGGCTTTCTTTGGGCTTTCTTTGGGCTTTCTCTGGGCTTTCTTTCCACTTTCTTTGGGCTTTCTTTCCCCTTTCTTTGGGCTTTCTTTCCCCTTTCTTTGGGCTTTCTTTGGGGTGTCTTTCCCCTTTCTTTGGGCTTTCTTTCCCCTTTCCTTGGGCTTTCTTTCCCCTTTCTTTGGGCTTTCTTTCCCCTTTCTTTGGGCTTTCTTTGCGCTTCCTTTCCCCTTTCTTTGGGCTTTCTTTGGGCTTTCTTTCCCCTTTCTTTGGGCTTTCTTTGGGCTTTCTTCCCCCTTTCTTTGGGCTTTCTTTCCCCTTTCTTTGGGCTTTATTTCCCCTTTCTTTGGGCTTTCTTTCCCCTTTCCTTGGGCTTTCTTTCCCCTTTCTTTGGGCTTTCTTTGGGCTTTCTTTCCCCTTTCTTTCCCCTTTCTTTGGGCTTTCTTTCCCCTTTCTTTCCCCTTTCTTTGGGCTTTGTTTCCACTTTCTTTGGGCTTTCTTTCCCCTTTCTTTGGGCTTTCCTTGGGCTTTCTTTCCCCTTTCTTTGGGCTTTCTTTCCCCTTTCTTTGGGCTTTTCTTGGGCTTTCTTTGGGCTTTCTTTGGGCTTTCTTTCCACTTTCTTTGGGCTTTCTTTGGGCTTTCTTGGGCTTTCTTTCCCCTTTCTTTGGGCTTTCTTTCCCCTTTCTTTGGGCTGTCATTCCCCTTTCTTTGGGCTTCTTTCCGCTTTCTTTGCGCTTTCTTTCCCCTTTCTTTGGGCTTTCTTTCCCTTTTCTTTGGGCTTTCTTTGGGCTTTCTTTGGGCTTTCTTTGGGCTTTCTCTGGGCTTTCTTTCCCCTTTCTTTGGGCTTTCTTTCCCCTTTCTTTGGGCTTTCTTTCCCCTTTCTTTGGGCTTTCTTTGAGCTTTCTTTCCCCTTTCTTTGGGCTTTCTTTCCCCTTTCTTCGGGCTTTCTTTGGGGTGTCTTTCCCCTTTCTTTGGGCTTTCTTTCCCCTTTCCTTGGGCTTTCTTTCCCCTTTCTTTGGGCTTTCTTTCCCCTTTCTTTGGGCTTTCTTTGCGCTTCCTTTCCCCTTTCTTTGGGCTTTCTTTGGGCTTTCTTTCCCCTTTCTTTGGGCTTTCTTTGGGCTTTCTTCCCCCTTTCTCTGGGCTTTCTTTCCCCTTTCTTTGGGCTTTATTTCCCCTTTCTTTGGGCTTTCTTTCCCCTTTCCTTGGGCTTTCTTTCCCCTTTCTTTGGGCTTTCTTTGGGCTTTCTTTCCCCTTTCTTTCCCCTTTCTTTGGGCTTTCTTTCCCCTTTCTTTCCCCTTTCTTTGGGCTTTGTTTCCCCTTTCTTTGGGCTTTCTTTCCCCTTTCTTTGGGCTTTCTTTGGGCTTTCTTTCCCCTTTCTTTGGGCTTTCTTTCCCCTTTCTTTGGGCTTTACTTGGGCTTTCTTTGGGCTTTCTTTGGGCTTTCTTTCCCCGTTCTTTCCACTTTCTTTGGGCTTTCTTGGGATTTCTTTCCCCTTTCTTTGGGCTTTCTTTCCCCTTTTTTTGGGGTTTCCTTGGGCTTTCTTTGGGATTTCTTTGGGCTTTCTTTCCCCTTTCTTTCCACTTTCTTTGGGCTTTCTTTAGGCTTTCTTTGGGCTTTCTTTCCCCTTACTTTGGGCTTTCTTTCCCCTTTCTTTGGGATTTCTTTCCCCTTTCTTTGGGCTTTCTTTCCCCTTTCTTTGGGCTGTCATTCCCCTTTCTTTGGGCTTTCTTTCCCCTTTCTTTGGGCTTTCCTTGGTCTTTCTTTGGGCTTTCTTTCCCCTTTCTTTCCACTTTCTTTGGGCTTTCTTTGGGCTTTCTTTCCCCTTTCTTTGGGCTTTCTTTCCCCTTTCTTTGGGCTTTCTTTCCCCTTTCTTTGGGCTTTCTTTCCCCTTTCTTTGGCCTTTCTTTGGGCTTTCTTTGGGCTTTCTTTGGGCTTTCTTTGGGCTTTCTTTGGGCTTTCTGTGGGCTTTCTTTGGGATTTATTTGGGCTTTCTTTGGGCTTTCTTTCCCCTTTCTTTCCACTTTCTTTGGGCTTTCTTTGGGCTTTCTTTGCGCTTTCTTTCCCCTTTCTTTGGGATTTCTTTCCCCTTTCTTTGGGCTTTCTTTCCCTGTTCTTTGGGCTTTCTTTGGGCTTTCTTTGGTCTTTCTTTGGGCTTTCTCTGGGCTTTCTTTCCACTTTCTTTGGGCTTTCTTTCCCCTTTCTTTGGGCTTTCTTTCCCCTTTCTTTGGGCTTTCTTTGGGGTGTCTTTCCCCTTTCTTTGGGCTTTCTTTCCCCTTTCCTTGGGCTTTCTTTCCCCTTTCTTTGGGCTTTCTTTCCCCTTTCTTTGGGCTTTCTTTGCGCTTCCTTTCCCCTTTCTTTGGGCTTTCTTTGGGCTTTCTTTCCCCTTTCTTTGGGCTTTCTTTGGGCTTTCTTCCCCCTTTCTTTGGGCTTTCTTTCCCCTTTCTTTGGGCTTTATTTCCCCTTTCTTTGGGCTTTCTTTCCCCTTTCCTTGGGCTTTCTTTCCCCTTTCTTTGGGCTTTCTTTGGGCTTTCTTTCCCCTTTCTTTCCCCTTTCTTTGGGCTTTCTTTCCCCTTTCTTTCCCCTTTCTTTGGGCTTTGTCTCCACTTTCTTTGGGCTTTCTTTCCCCTTTCTTTGGGCTTTCCTTGGGCTTTCTTTCCCCTTTCTTTGGGCTTTCTTTCCCCTTTCTTTGGGCTTTTCTTGGGCTTTCTTTGGGCTTTCTTTGGGCTTTCTTTCCACTTTCTTTGGGCTTTCTTTGGGCTTTCTTGGGCTTTCTTTCCCCTTTCTTTGGGCTTTCTTTCCCCTTTCTTTGGGCTGTCATTCCCCTTTCTTTGGGCTTCTTTCCGCTTTCTTTGCGCTTTCTTTCCCCTTTCTTTGGGCTTTCTTTCCCTTTTCTTTGGGCTTTCTTTGGGCTTTCTTTGGGCTTTCTTTGGGCTTTCTCTGGGCTTTCTTTCCCCTTTCTTTGGGCTTTCTTTCCCCTTTCTTTGGGCTTTCTTTCCCATTTCTTTGGGCTTTCTTTGAGCTTTCTTTCCCCTTTCTTTGGGCTTTCTTTCCCCTTTCTTCGGGCTTTCTTTGGGGTGTCTTTCCCCTTTCTTTGGGCTTTCTTTCCCCTTTCCTTGGGCTTTCTTTCCCCTTTCTTTGGGCTTTCTTTCCCCTTTCTTTGGGCTTTCTTTGCGCTTCCTTTCCCCTTTCTTTGGGCTTTCTTTGGGCTTTCTTTCCCCTTTCTTTGGGCTTTCTTTGGGCTTTCTTCCCCCTTTCTCTGGGCTTTCTTTCCCCTTTCTTTGGGCTTTATTTCCCCTTTCTTTGGGCTTTCTTTCCCCTTTCCTTGGGCTTTCTTTCCCCTTTCTTTGGGCTTTCTTTGGGCTTTCTTTCCCCTTTCTTTCCCCTTTCTTTGGGCTTTCTTTCCCCTTTCTTTCCCCTTTCTTTGGGCTTTGTTTCCCCTTTCTTTGGGCTTTCTTTCCCCTTTCTTTGGGCTTTCTTTGGGCTTTCTTTCCCCTTTCTTTGGGCTTTCTTTCCCCTTTCTTTGGGCTTTACTTGGGCTTTCTTTGGGCTTTCTTTGGGCTTTCTTTCCCCGTTCTTTCCACTTTCTTTGGGCTTTCTTGGGATTTCTTTCCCCTTTCTTTGGGCTTTCTTTCCCCTTTTTTTGGGGTTTCCTTGGGCTTTCTTTGGGATTTCTTTGGGCTTTCTTTCCCCTTTCTTTCCACTTTCTTTGGGCTTTCTTTAGGCTTTCTTTGGGCTTTCTTTCCCCTTACTTTGGGCTTTCTTTCCCCTTTCTTTGGGATTTCTTTCCCCTTTCTTTGGGCTTTCTTTCCCCTTTCTTTGGGCTGTCATTCCCCTTTCTTTGGGCTTTCTTTCCCCTTTCTTTGGGCTTTCCTTGGTCTTTCTTTGGGCTTTCTTTCCCCTTTCTTTCCACTTTCTTTGGGCTTTCTTTGGGCTTTCTTTCCCCTTTCTTTGGGCTTTCTTTCCCCTTTCTTTGGGCTTTCTTTCCCCTTTCTTTGGGCTTTCTTTCCCCTTTCTTTGGCCTTTCTTTGGGCTTTCTTTGGGCTTTCTTTGGGCTTTCTTTCGGCTTTCTTTGGGCTTTCTGTGGGCTTTCTTTGGGATTTATTTGGGCTTTCTTTGGGCTTTCTTTCCCCTTTCTTTCCACTTTCTTTGGGCTTTCTTTGGGCTTTCTTTGCGCTTTCTTTCCCCTTTCTTTGGGCTTTCTTTCCCTTTTCTTTGGGCTTTCTTTGGGCTTTCTTTGGGCTTTCTTTGGGCTTTCTCTGGGCATTCTTTCCCCTTTCTTTGGGCTTTCTTTCCCCTTTCTTTGGGCTTTCTTTGAGCTTTCTTTCCCCTTTCTTTGGGCTTTCTTTCCCCTTTCTTTGGGCTTTCTTTGGGGTGTCTTTCCCCTTTCTTTGGGCTGTCTTTCCCCTTTCTTTGGGCTTTCTTTCCCGTTTCTTTGGGCTTTCTTTCCCCTTTCTTTGGGCTTTCTTTCCCCTTTCTTTGGGCTTTCTTTGGGCTTTCTTTGGGCTTTCTGTCCCCTTTCTTTCCCATTTCTTTGGGCTTTCTTTGGGCTTTCTTCCCTCTTTCTTTGGGCTTTCTTTCCCCTTTCTTTGGGCTTTATTTCCCCTTTCTTTGGGCTTTCTTTGGGCTTTCTTTGGGCTTTCTTTCCCCTTTCTTTGGGCTTTCTTTCCCCTTTCTTTGGGCTTTCTTTGGGCTTTCTTTCCCCTTTTTTTCCATTTACTTTGGGCTTTCTTTCCCCTTTCTTTCCCCTTTTTTGGGCTTTGTTTCCCCTTTCTTTGGGCTTTCTTTCCCCTTTCTTTGGGCTTTCTTTGGGCTTTCTTTCCCCCTTCTTTGGGCTTTCTTTCCCCTTTCTTTGGGCTTTCCTTGGGCTTTCTTTGGGCTTTCTTTGGGTTTTCTTTCCCCTTTCTTTCCACTTTCTTTGGGCTTTCTTGGGCTTTCTTTCCCCTTTCTTTGGGCTTTCTTTCCCCTCTCTTTGGGCTTTCTTTCCCCTTTCTTTGGGCTTTCTTTCCCCTTTCTTTGGGCTTTCTTTCCCCTTTCTTTGGGCTTTCTTTCCCCTTTCTCTGGGCTTTCTTTCCCCTTTCTGTGGGCTTTCTTTGGGCTTTCTTTCCCCTTTCTTTGGGCTTTCTTTCCCCTTTCTTTGGGCTTTCTTTCCCCTTTCTTTGGGCTTTCTTTCCCCTTTCTCTGGGCTTTCTTTCCCCTTTCTGTGGGCTTTCTTTGGGCTTTCTTTGGGCTTTCTTTCCCCTTTCTTTGGGTTTTCTTTCCCCTTTCTTTGGACTTTCCTTGGGCTTTCTTTGGGGTTTCTTTGGGTTTTCTTTCCCCTTTCTTTCCACTTTCTTTGGGCTTTCTTTCCCCTTTCTTTGGGCTTTCTTTCCCCTTTCTTTGGGCTTTCTTTCCCCTTTCTTTGGGCTGTCATTCCCCTTTCTTTGGGCTTTCTTTCCCCTTTCTTTGGGCTTTCTTTCCCTGTTCTTTGGGCTTTCTTTGGGCTTTCTTTGGGCTCTCTTTGGGCTTTCTCTGGGCTTTCTTTCCCCTTTCTTTGGGCTTTCTTTCCCCTTTCTTTGGGCTTTCTTTCCCCTTTCTTTGGGCTTTCTTTCCCCTTTCCTTGGGCTTTCTTTCCCCCTTTCTTTGGGCTTTCTTTCCCCTTTCTTTGGGCTTTCTTTGCGCTTCCTTTCCCCTTTCTTTGGGCTTTCTTTGGGCTTTCTTTCCCCTTTCTTTGGGCTTTCTTCCCCCTTTCTCTGGGCTTTCTTTACCCTTTCTTTGGGCTTTATTTCCCCTTTCTTTGGGCTTTCTTTCCCCTTTCCTTGGGCTTTCTTTCCCCTTTCTTTGGGCTTTCTTTGGGCTTTCTTTCCCCTTTCTTTCCCCTTTCTTTGGGCTTTCTTTCCCCTTTCTTTCCCCTTTCTTTGGGCTTTGTTTCCCCTTTCTTTGGGCTTTCTTTCCCCTTTCTTTGGGCTTTCCTTGGGCTTTCATTCCCCTTTCTTTGGGCTTTCTTTCCCCTTTCTTTGGGCTTTTCTTGGGCTTTCTTTGGGCTTTCTTTGGGCTTTCTTTCTACTTTCTTTGGGCTTTCTTTGGGCTTTCTTTGGGCTTTCTTTCTACTTTCTTTGGGCTTTCTTTGGGCTTTCTTGGGCTTTCTTTCCCCTTTCTTTGGGCTTTCTTTCCCTGTTCTTTGGGCTTTCTTTGGGCTTTCTTTGGGCTCTCTTTGGGCTTTCTCTGGGCTTTCTTTCCCCTTTCTTTGGGCTTTCTTTCCCCTTTCTTTGGGCTTTCTTTCCCCTTTCTTTGGGCTTTCTTTGTGCTTTCTTTCCCCTTTCTTTGGGCTTTCTTTCCCCTTTCTTCGGGCTTTCTTTGGGGTGTCTTTCCCCTTTCTTTGGGCTTTCTTTCCCCTTTCCTTGGGCTTTCTTTCCCCTTTCTTTGGGCTTTCTTTCCCCTTTCTTTGGGCTTTCTTTGCGCTTCCTTTCCCCTTTCTTTGGGCTTTCTTTGGGCTTTCTTTCCCTTTTCTTTGGGCTTTCTTTGGGCTTTCTTCCCCCTTTCTCTGGGCTTTCTTTACCCTTTCTTTGGGCTTTATTTCCCCTTTCTTTGGGCTTTCTTTCCCCTTTCCTTGGGCTTTCTTTCCCCTTTCTTTGGGCTTTCTTTGGGCTTTCTTTCCCCTTTCTTTCCCCTTTCTTTGGGCTTTGTTTCCCCTTTCTTTGGGCTTTCTTTCCCCTTTCTTTGGGCTTTCCTTGGGCTTTCATTCCCCTTTCTTTGGGCTTTCTTTCCCCTTTCTTTGGGCTTTTCTTGGGCTTTCTTTGGGCTTTCTTTGGGCTTTCTTTCTACTTTCTTTGGGCTTTCTTTGGGCTTTCTTGGGCTTTCTTTCCCCTTTCTTTGGGCTTTCTTTCCCCTTTCTTTGGGCTTTCTTTCCCCTTTCTTTGGGCTTTCTTTCCCCTTTCTTTGGGCTGTCATTCCCCTTTCTTTGGGCTTCTTTCCGCTTTCTTTGCGCTTTCTTTCCCCTTTCTTTGGCTTTCTTTCCCTTTTCTTTGGGCTTTCTTTGGGCTTTCTTTGGGCTTTCTTTCCCCTTTCTTTGGGCTTTCTTTCCCCTTTCTTTGGGCTTTCTTTGAGCTTTCTTTCCCCCTTCTTTGGGCTTTCTTTCCCCTTTCTTTGGGCTTTCTTTGGGGTGTCTTTCCCCTTTCTTTGGGCTGTATTTCCCCTTTCTTTGGGCTTTCTTTCCCCTTTCTTTGGGCTTTCTTTCCCCTTTCTTTGGGCTTTGTTTCCCCTTTCTTTAGGCTTTCTTTAGGCTTTCTTTAGGCTTTCTTTGGGCTTTCTTTCCGCTTTCTTTGGGCATTCTTTGGGCTTTCTTTCCCTTTTCTTTGGGCTTTCTTTCCCCTTTCTTTGGGCTTTCTTTGGGCTTTCTTTCCCCTTTCTTTGGGCTTTCTTTCCCCTTTCTTTGGGCTGTCTTTCCCCTTTCTTTGGCTTTCTTTCCCCTTTCTTTGGGCTTTCTTTCCCCTTTCTTTGGGCTTTCTTTCTCCTTTCTTTGGTATTTCTTTGCGCTTTCTTTCCCCTTTCTTTGGGCTTTCTTTGGGCTTTCTTTCCCCTTTCTTTGGGCTTTCTTTCCCCTTTCTTTCCCCTTTCTTTGGGCTTTCTTTCCCCTTTCTTTGGGCTGTCATTCCCCTTTCTTTGGGCTTTCTTTCCCCTTTCTTTGGGCTTTCCTTGAGCTTTCTTTGGGCTTTCTTTGGGCTTTCTTTCCCCTTTCTTTCCACTTTCTTTGGGATTTCTTTGGGCTTTCTTTCCCCTTTCTTTGGGCTGTCATTCCCCTTTCTTTGGGCTTTCTTTCCCCTTTCTTTGGGCTTTCTTTCCCCTTTCTTTGACATTTCTTTGGGCTTTCTTTGGGCTTTCTTTGGGATTTCTTTGGGCTTTCTGTGGGCCTTCTTTGGGCTTTCTTTGGGCTTTCTTTGGGCTTTCTTTCCCCTTTCTTTCCACTTTCTTTGGGCTTTCTTTGGGCTTTCTTTGGCTTTCTTTCCCCTTTCTTTGGGCTTTCTTTCCCCTTTCTTTGGGCTTTCTTTCCCCTTTCTTTGGGCTTTCTTTCCCCTTTCTTTCGGCTTTCTTTCCCCTTTCTTTGGGCTGTCATTCCCCTTTGTTTGGGCTTTCTTTCCCATTTCTTTGTGCTTTCTTTCCCCTTTCTTTGGGCTTTCTTTCCCCTTTGTTTGGGCTTTCTTTCCCCTTTCTTTGGCTTTCTTTCCCCGTTCTTTGGGCTGTCATTCCCCTTTCTTTGGGCTTTCTTTCCCCTTTCTTTGGGCTTTCTTTGGGCTTTCTTTGGGCTTTCTTTGGGCTTTCTTTGGGCTTTCTTTGGGCTTTCTTTCCCCTTTCTTTGGGCTTTCTTTCCCCTTTCTTTGGGCTTTCTTTCCCCTTTCTTTGGGCTTTCTTTCCCCTTTCTGTGGGCTTTCTTTGGGCTTTCTTTGGGCTTTCTTTCCCCTTTCTTTGGGTTTTCTTTCCCCTTTCTTTGGACTTTCCTTGGGCTTTCTTTGGGGTTTCTTTGGGTTTTCTTTCCCCTTTCTTTCCCCTTTCTTTGGGCTTTGTTTCCCCTTTCTTTGGGCTTTGTTTCCCCTTTCTTTGGGCTTTCTTTCCCCTTTCTTTGGGCTTTCTTTCCCCTTTCTTTGGGCTGTCATTCCCCTTTCTTTGGGCTTTCTTTCCCCTTTCTTTGGGCTTTCTTTCCCTGTTCTTTGGGCTTTCTTTGGGCTTTCTTTGGGCTTTCTTTGGGCTTTCTCTGGGCTTTCTTTCCCCTTTCTTTGGGCTTTCTTTCCCCTTTCTTTGGGCTTTCTTTCCCCTTTCTTTGGGCTTTCTTTCCCCTTTCTTTGGGCTTTCTTTGAGCTTTCTTTCCCCTTTCTTTGGGCTTTCTTTCCCCTTTCTTCGGGCTTTCTTTGGGGTGTCTTTCCCCTTTCTTTGGGCTTTCTTTCCCCTTTCCTTGGGCTTTCTTTCCCCTTTCTTTGGGCTTTCTTTCCCCTTTCTTTGGGCTTTCTTTGCGCTTCCTTTCCCCTTTCTTTGGGCTTTCTTTGGGCTTTCTTTCCCCTTTCTTTGGGCTTTCTTTGGGCTTTCTTCCCCCTTTCTCTGGGCTTTCTTTCCCCTTTCTTTGGGCTTTATTTCCCCTTTCTTTGGGCTTTCTTTCCCCTTTCCTTGGGCTTTCTTTCCCCTTTCTTTGGGCTTTCTTTGGGCTTTCTTTCCCCTTTCTTTCCCCTTTCTTTGGGCTTTCTTTCCCCTTTCTTTCCCCTTTCTTTGGGCTTTGTTTCCCCTTTCTTTGGGCTTTCTTTCCCCTTTCTTTGGGCTTTCCTTGGGCTTTCTTTCCCCTTTCTTTGGGCTTTCTTTCCCCTTTCTTTGGGCTTTTCTTGGGCTTTCTTTGGGCTTTCTTTGGGCTTTCTTTCCACTTTCTTTGGGCTTTCTTTGGGCTTTCTTGGGCTTTCTTTCCCCTTTCTTTGGGCTTTCTTTCCCCTTTCTTTGGGCTTTCTTTGGGCTTTCTTTGGGCTTTCTTTCCCCTTTCTTTGGGCTGTCATTCCCCTTTCTTTGGGCTTCTTTCCGCTTTCTTTGCGCTTTCTTTCCCCTTTCTTTGGGCTTTCTTTCCCTTTTCTTTGGGCTTTCTTTCCCCTTTCTTTGGCCTTTCTTTGAGCTTTCTTTCCCCTTTCTTTGGGCTTTCTTTCCCCTTTCTTTGGGCTTTCTTTGGGGTGTCTTTCCCCTTTCTTTGGGCTGTCTTTCCCCTTTCTTTGGGCTTTCTTTCCCCTTTCTTTGGGCTTTCTTTCCCCTTTCTTTGGGCTTTCTTTGACCTTTCTTTCCCCTTTCTTTGGGCTTTCTTTCCCCTTTCTTTGGGCTTTCTTTGGGGTGTCTTTCCCCTTTCTTTGGGCTGTCTTTCCCCTTTCTTTGGGCTTTCTTTCCCCTTTCTTTGGGCTTTCTTTCCCCTTTCTTTGGGCTTTATTTCCCCTTTCTTTGGGCTTTCTTTGGGCTTTCCTTGGGCTTTCTTTCCCCTTTCTTTGGGCTTTCTTTGGGCTTTCTTTCCCCCTTTTTTTCCATTTACTTTGGGCTTTCTTTCCCCTTTCTTTCCCCTTTTTTGGGCTTTGTTTCCCCTTTCTTTGGGCTTTCTTTCCCCTTTCTTTGGGCTTTCTTTGGGCTTTCTTTCCCCTTTCTTTGGGCTTTCTTTCCCCTTTCTTTGGGCTTTCTTTCCCCTTTCTTTGGGCTTTCTTTCCCCTTTCTTTGGGCTTTCTTTCCCCTTTCTTTGGGCTTTCTTTCCCCTTTCTTTGGGCTTTCTTTGGGCTTTCTTTCCCCTTTCTTTGGGCTTTCTTTCTCCTTTCTTTGGGCTTTCTTTCCCCTTTCTTTGGGCTTTCTTTCCCCTTTCTGTGGGCTTTCTTTGGGCTTTCTTTGGGCTTTCTTTCCCCTTTCTTTGGGTTTTCTTTCCCCTTTCTTTGGACTTTCCTTGGGCTTTCTTTGGGGTTTCTTTGGGTTTTCTTTCCCCTTTCTTTCCACTTTCTTTGGGCTTTCTTTCCCCTTTCTTTGGGCTTTCTTTCCCCTTTCTTTGGGCTTTCTTTCCCCTTTCTTTGGGCTGTCATTCCCCTTTCTTTGGGCTTTCTTTCCCCTTTCTTTGGGCTTTCTTTCCCTGTTCTTTGGGCTTTCTTTGGGCTTTCTTTGGGCTTTCTTTGGGCTTTCTCTGGGCTTTCTTTCCACTTTCTTTGGGCTTTCTTTCCCCTTTCTTTGGGCTTTCTTTCCCCTTTCTTTGGGCTTTCTTTGGGGTGTCTTTCCCCTTTCTTTGGGCTTTCTTTCCCCTTTCCTTGGGCTTTCTTTCCCCTTTCTTTGGGCTTTCTTTCCCCTTTCTGTGGGCTTTCTTTGCGCTTCCTTTCCCCTTTCTTTGGGCTTTCTTTGGGCTTTCTTTCCCCTTTCTTTGGGCTTTCTTTGGGCTTTCTTCCCCCTTTCTTTGGGCTTTCTTTCCCCTTTCTTTGGGCTTTATTTCCCCTTTCTTTGGGCTTTCTTTGGGTTTTCTTTGGGCTTTCTTTGGGCTTTCTGTCCCCTTTCTTTCCCCTTTCTTTGGGCTTTCTTTGGGCTTTCTTCCCTCTTTCTTTGGGCTTTCTTTCCCCTTTCTTTGGGCTTTATTTCCCCTTTCTTTGGGCTTTCTTTGGGCTTTCTTTGGGATTTCTTTCCCCTTTCTTTGGGCTTTCTTTCCCCTTTCTTTGGGCTTTCTTTGGGCTTTCTTTCCCCTTTTTTTCCATTTACTTTGGGCTTTCTTTCCCCTTTCTTTCCACTTTTTTGGGCTTTGTTTCCCCTTTCTTTGGGCTTTCTTTCCCCTTTCTTTGGGCTTTCTTTGGGCTTTCTTTCCCCTTTCTTTGGGCTTTCTTTCCCCTTTCTTTGGGCTTTCCTTGGGCTTTCTTTGGGCTTTCTTTGGGCTTTCTTTCCCCTTTCTTTCCACTTTCTTTGGGCTTTCTTGGGCTTTCTTTCCCCTTTCTTTGGGCTTTCTTCCCCTTTCTTTGGGCTTCCTTTCCCCTTTCTTTGGGCTTTCTTTCCCCTTTCTTTGGGCTTTCTTTGGGCTTTCTTTGGGCTTTCTTTGGGCTTTCTTTGGGCTTTCTTTCCCCTTTCTTTGGGATTTCTTTCCCCTTTCTGTGGCTTTCTTTGGGCTTTCTTTGGGCTTTCTTTGGGCTTTCTTTCCCCTTTCTTTGGGCTATTTTCGCCCTTTCTTTGGGATTTCCTTAGGCTTTCTTTGGGCTTTCTTTGGGTTTTCTTTCCCCTTTCTTTCCACTTTCTTTGGGCTTTCATAGGCTTTCTTTCCCCTTTCTTTGTGCTTTCTTTGGGCTTTCTTTCCCCTTTCTTTGGGCTTTCTTTCCCCTTTCTTTGGGCTTTCTTCCCCTTTCTTTGGGCTTTCTTTCCCCTTTCTTTGGGCTGTCATTCCCCTTTCTTTGGGCTTTCTTTCCCCTTTCTTTGGGCTTTCTTTCCCTTTTCTTTGGGCTTTCTTTGGGCTTTCTTTGGGCTTTCTCTGGGCTTTCTTTCCCCTTTCTTTGGGCTTTCTTTCCCCTTTCTTTGGGCTTTCTTTCCCCTTTCTTTGGGCTTTCTTTCCCCTTTCTTTGGGCTTTCTTTGAGCTTTCTGTCCCCTTTCTTTGGGCTTTCTTTCCCCTTTCTTTGGGCTTTCTTTGGGCTGTCTTTCCCCTTTCTTTGGGCTTTCTTTCGCCTTTCTTTGGGCTTTCTTTGCGCTTTCTTTCCCCTTTCTTTCCCCTTTCTTTGGGCTTTCTTTCCCCTTTCTTTGGGCATTCTTTCCCCTTTCTTTGGGCTTTCTTTGTGCTTTCTTTCCCCTTTCTTCTGGCTTTCTTTCCCCTTTCTTTCCCCTTTCTTTGGGCTTTCTTTGGGCTTTCTGTGGGCTTTCTTTGGGCTTTCTTTGGGCTTTCTTTCCCCTTTCTCTGGGCTTTCTTTCCCCTTTCTTTGGGGTTTCCTTGGGCTTTCTTTGGGCTTTCTTTGGGCTTTCTTTCCCCTTTCTTTCCACTTTCTTTGGGCTTTCTTTAGGCTTTCTTTGGGCTTTCTTTCCCCTTACTTTGGGCTTTCTTTCCCCTTTCTTTGGGATTTCTTTCCCCTTTCTTTGGGCTTTCTTTCCCCTTTTTTTGGGCTTTCTTTGGGCTGTCTTTCCCCTTTCTTTGGGCTTTCTTTCGCCTTTCTTTGGGCTTTCTTTGCGCTTTCTTTCCCCTTTCTTTCCCCTTTCTTTGGGCTTTCTTTCCCCTTTCTTTGGGCATTCTTTCCCCTTTCTTTGGGCTTTCTTTGTGCTTTCTTTCCCCTTTCTTCTGGCTTTCTTTCCCCTTTCTTTCCCCTTTCTTTGGGCTTTCTTTGGGCTTTCTGTGGGCTTTCTTTGGGCTTTCTTTGGGCTTTCTTTCCCCTTTCTCTGGGCTTTCTTTCCCCTTTCTTTGGGGTTTCCTTGGGCTTTCTTTGGGCTTTCTTTGGGCTTTCTTTCCCCTTTCTTTCCACTTTCTTTGGGCTTTCTTTAGGCTTTCTTTGGGCTTTCTTTCCCCTTTCTTTGGGCTTTCTTTCCCCTTTCTTTGGGCTTTCCTTGGTCTTTCTTTGGGCTTTCTTTCCCCTTTCTTTCCACTTTCTTTGGGCTTTCTTTGGGCTTTCTTTCCCCTTTCTTTGGGCTTTCTTTCCCCTTTCTTTGGGCTTTCTTTCCCCTTTCTTTGGCCTTTCTTTGGGCTTTCTTTGGGCTTTCTTTGGGCTTTCTTTGGGCTTTCTTTGGGCTTTCTGTGGGCTTTCTTTGGGATTTATTTGGGCTTTCTTTGGGCTTTCTTTCCCCTTTCTTTCCACTTTCTTTGGGCTTTCTTTGGGCTTTCTTTGGGCTTTCTTTCCCCTTTCTTTGGGCTTTCTTTCCCCTTTCTTTGGGCTTTCTTTGGGCTTTCTTTCCCCTTTCTTTGGGCTTTGTTTCCCCTTTCTTTAGGCTTTCTTTAGGCTTTCTTTAGGCTTTCTTTGGGCTTTCTTTCCGCTTTCTTTGGGCATTCTTTGGGCTTTCTTTCCTTTTTCTTTGGGCTTTCTTTCCCCTTTCTTTGGGCTTTCTTGGGCTTTCTTTCCCCTTTCTTTGGGCTTTCTTTCCCCTTTCTTTGGGCTGTCTTTCCCCTTTCTTTGGGCTTTCTTTCCCCTTTCTTTGGGCTTTCTTTCCCCTTTCTTTGGGCTTTCTTTCTCCTTTCTTTGGTATTTCTTTGCGCTTTCTTTCCCCTTTCTTTGGGCTTTCTTTGGGCTTTCTTTCCCCTTTCTTTGGGCTTTCTTTCCCCTTTCTTTCCCCTTTCTTTGGGCTTTCTTTCCCCTTTCTTTGGGCTGTCATTCCCCTTTCTTTGGGCTTTCTTTCCCCTTTCTTTGGGCTTTCCTTGAGCTTTCTTTGGGCTTTCTTTGGGCTTTCTTTCCCCTTTCTTTCCACTTTCTTTGGGATTTCTTTGGGCTTTCTTTCCCCTTTCTTTGGGCTGTCATTCCCCTTTCTTTGGGCTTTCTTTCCCCTTTCTTTGGGCTTTCTTTCCCCTTTCTTTGACATTTCTTTGGGCTTTCTTTGGGCTTTCTTTGGGATTTCTTTGGGCTTTCTGTGGGCTTTCTTTGGGCTTTCTTTGGGCTTTCTTTGGGCTTTCTTTCCCCTTTCTTT